>NW_026915095.1:260000-375580 GCF_034315485.1 Pezoporus occidentalis | reverse complement strand
CCGGAACCGGAAGTGAGGCTTGAACCGGGACTAGGACCGGAAGCGGAATTGGGACCGGAACCCGAAGTGGAACCGGAACCGGATGAGTGCGGGTCCGTGGCCGAGCGGTTCCTGCTGCTGGAGCGGCAGCAGAGCCGGTGGCTGCGGGCGCTGCCGCCGCCGGGCCCCGCCGTCACCCACGTTTACCGCCCGCTCGAGTACGCCTGGGAGCCGCACTGCCGCTTCGTGCGCGCCTTCTGCCGCGGGCCCAAGAGCGTCCTGTTCGTGGGCATGAACCCGGGGCCCTTCGGCATGGCCCAGACCGGGGTGCGCGGGGGGGGGCATCCCTATGGGGAACCAGGGCATCCCTATGGGGAAACAGGGCATCCCTATGGGGAAACAGGGCATCCCTATGGGGGGGAAACAGGGCATCCCTATGGGGGCCAGGGCATCCCTATGGGGGGAACCAGGGCATCCCTATGGGGGGGGCACAGCACATCCCTATGGGGAAACAGGGCATCCCTATGGGGAAACAGGGCATCCCTATGGGGAGCCAGGGCATCCCTATGGGGGGGAAACAGGGCATCCCTATGGGGAGCCAGGGCATCCCTATGGGGGGAACCAGGGCATCCCTATGGGGGGGGCACAGCACATCCCTATGGGGAAACAGGGCATCCCTATGGGGAAACAGGGCATCCCTATGGGGAGCCAGGGCATCCCTATGGGGGGAACAGGGCATCCCTATGGGGGGAACAGGGCATCCCTATGGGGAACCAGGGCATCCCTATGGGGAGCCAGGGCATCCCTATGGGGGGGACCAGGGCATCCCTATGGGGAAACAGGGCATCCCTATGGGGAGCCAGGGCATCCCTATGGGGAAACAGGGCATCCCTATGGGGGGCCAGAGCATTCCTATGGGGGGGAACCAGGGCATCCCTATGGGGAAACAGAGCATCCCTATGGGGAGCCAGGGCATCCCTATGGGGAAACAGGGCATCCCTATGGGGGGGAAACAGGGCATCCCTATGGGGGGGAGAACCAGGGCATCCCTATGGGGGGGCACAGCACATCCCTATGGGGAACCAGGGCATCCCTATGGGGAACCGGGGCATCCCTATGGGGGGGCACAGCACATCCCTATGGGGAACCAGGGCATCCCTATGGGGGGGAAACAGGGCATCCTTATGGGGAAACAGGGCATCCCTATGGGGGGCCAGGGCATCCCTATGGGGGAGCCAGGGCATCCCTATGGGGGGGGCACAGCACATCCCTATGGGGGGCCAGAGCATTCCTGTGGGGGAGCCAGGGCATCCCTATGGGGGGGAAACAGGGCATCCCTATGGGGGGGAAACAGAGCATCCCTATGGGGAAACAGGGCATCCCTATGGGGGAGCCAGGGCATCCTTACGGGGAAACAGGGCATCCCTATGGGGGGGGGGCACAGCACATCCCTATGGGGGAGCCAGGGCATCCCTATGGGGGGGGCACAGCACATCCCTATGGGGGGCCAGAGCATCCCTATGGGGGGCCAGGGCATCCCTGGGGGGGGGGCATAGCACATCCCTATGGGGGGCCAGAGCATTCCTATGGGGGGCCAGGGCATCCCTAGGGGGGGGGCATAGCACATCCCTATGGGGGGCCAGAGCATTCCTATGGGGGAGCCAGGACATCCCTATGGGGGGGAAACAGGGCATCCCTATGGGGAAACTGAGACATGGGGGGGAGGGGTGGGCACAGCGCATCCCTATGGGGGATGGACCAGGTCATCCCTATGATGAGCCAGGGCATCCCTATGGGGAGGAAACAGGGCATTCCTATGGGGAGGGACACAACACATCCTTATGGGGGTCCCAGTGCATCCCTATGGGGGGGACTGGGACATGGGGGGGGGGGCCAGGGCATAGGAATGGGACCAGTTCATCCTTACTGGGGGGCCCAGGGCATCCCTGTGGGGGGCAGTGATGCAGGGGATGCCTGGATGTGCCCCAATTCCTCTTCCCCCCCCCCAAGTGCAGGTGAACTGAGGCACAGGAGCAGCTCAGGCCCCCTGCCCCCATTCCCAATGGATCCCTCCCCATTCCCAATGGATCCCTTCCCATTCCTGCCCCCATTCCCAGTGGGTCTCTCCCCATTCGCAGTGGATCCCCTCCTCATTCCCAATGGATCCTTCCCCATTCCTGCCCCATTCCCAGTGGATCCCTCCCCATTCCTGTCCCCATTCCCAATAGATTCCCTCCCCATTCCTGCCCCCATTCCCAATGGATCCTTCCCCAGTCCTGCCCCCATTCCTAATGGATCCCACCCCATTCCCAATGGCTCCCTCCCCATTCCCACCCCCATTCCCAGTGGATCCCTCCCCATTCCCGCCCCCCATTCCCAGTGGATCCTTCCCCATTCCCACCCCCATTCCCAACGGCTCCCACCCCATTCCCAATGGATCCTTCCCCAGTTCTGCCCCCATTCCTAATGGATCCCTCCCCATTCCCAATGGATCCCTTCCCATTCCTGCCCCCATTCCCAATGGATCCTTCCCCATTCCCAGTGGCTCCCTCCCCATTCCCACCCCATTCCCAATGGCTCCCTCCCCATTCCCACCCCCATTCCCAGTGGATCCCTCCCCATTCCCGCCCCCCATTCCCAGTGGATCCTTCCCCATTCCCACCCCCATTCCCAACGGCTCCCACCCCATTCCCAATGGATCCTTCCCCATTCCTGCCCCCATTCCTAATGGATCCCTCCCCATTCCCAATGGATCCCACCCCATTCCCGCCCCCATTCCCAATGGCTCCCTCCCCATTCCCAATGGCTCCCTCCCCATTCCCACCCCCATTCCCAACGGCTCCCACCCCAATTCCCAACGGCTCCCACCCCATTCCCAATGGATCCCTCCCCATTCCCAGCGGCTCCCTCCCCATTCCCGCCCCCCATTCCCAATGCCACCCCCCGTTGACCGCTCTCTTCCTGCCCCACAGGTCCCCTTCGGCGAGGTGCGGGCCGTGCGGGACTGGCTGCAGGTGCGGGGTGGGGTGCAGCGCCCGCACCCGGAGCACCCCAAGCGCCCGGTGCTGGGGCTGAGCTGCACCCGCTCCGAGGTGAGCGGCGCCCGCTTCTGGGGCCTCATCCGGCGCCTGTGCCCGCAACCCCAGCGCTTCTTCACCCACTGCTTCGTCCACAACCACTGCCCCCTCCTCTTCCTCAGCGCCTCCGGGCGCAACGTCCCCCCCAGCGACCTCCCCCCCCAGCACCGGACCCCGTTACTGGAGCTCTGCGACCGGGCGCTGGTCGCGGCCGTGCGGGTGCTGAGCGCCCGCCTGGTGCTGGCCTTGGGCCGCTTCACCGAGCACCGAGCGCGCCGGGCCCTGGCCGCCGCCGGCCTTGCGGGTAACGGGGATGGGGATGGGGTCAGGGTGGAGGGCTTGCCCCATCCCTCCCCCCGGAACCCCCGCGCCAACCGGGAATGGGAAGGGATGGTGCTGAGCCGCCTGCGGGAGCTGGGGGTGCTGGAGGTGCTGGGGGTGAGCGGGGAGGAAGGGGAAGAGGGAGAGGGAAGAGGAGGGAAAAGCACCGGGATGGGGGGGGACGGCTTGGGAGAGGCTTTGGGGCAGGGGTAGGGGTTGGGGGGGGGGGGGGGGGCCCCGGGGTGCAGTGAACCCAAGGAGAGCAGGATCGGGATGCGGGAGGTGGGGTTTAATGGCTCCGGGGCTCAGATTCCCACTGGGAAACTGGCTTAGGGCATCTTTAGGGGATGGCTCCGTGCCTTGGTTTTCCCATTGAGAGCAGGGCTGGGATGTGGGAATTGGGATTTCATGGCTCCATGCCTCGGTTTTCCTACTTGGAAGCTGGTTTAGGGCATCTTTAGGTGATGGGGGAATGGCTCCGTGCCTCAGTTTCCCCATTGAGAGCAAGGCTGGGATGTGGGAATTGGGATTTCATGGCTCCATGCCTCGGTTTTCCTACTTGGAAGCTGATTTAGGGCATCTTTAGGGGATGGAGGAGGGCTCCGTGCCTCGGTTTCCCCACTGAGAGCAAGGCTGGGATGTGGGAATTGGGATTTCATGGCTCCATGCCTCGGTTTTCCTACTTGGAAGCTGGTTTAGGGCATCTTTAGGTGATGGGGGATGGCTCCGTGCCTTGGTTTTCCCATTGAGAGCACGGCTGGGATGCGGGAACTGGGATTTCATGGCTCCATGCCTTGGTTTTCCTACTTGGAAGCTGATTTAGGGCATCTTTAGGTGATGGGGGATGGCTCCGTGCCTTGGTTTTCCCATTGAGAGCACGGCTGGGGTGTGGGAACTGGGATTTAATGGTTCCATGCCTCGGTTTTCCTACTTGGAAGCTGGTTTAGGGCATCTTTAGGGGATGGAGAATGACTCCATCCCTTGGTTTTCCCATTGAGAGCAAGGCTGGGATGTGGGAACTGGGATTTCATGGCTCCATGCCTCGGTTTTCCCACTTGGAAGCTGGTTTAGGGCATCTTTAGGGGATGGAGGAGGGCTCCGTGCCTCAGTTTCCCCACTGAGAGCAGGATTGGGATGTAGGATTTGGGTTTTAATGGTGCTTTGCCTCAAGTTTTCCCACTTGGAAGCTGGTTTAAGTCATCTTTAGGGGATGGAGGAGGGCTCTGTGCCTCGGTTTCCCCACTGAGAGCAAGGCTGGGATGTGGGAATTGGGATTTCATGGCTCCATGCCTTGGTTTTCCTACTTGGAAGCTGGTTTAGGGTATCTTTAGGTGATAGAGAATAGCTCCGTGCCTCAGTTTCCCCACTGAGAGCAGGATTGGGATGTAGGATTTGGGTTTTAATGGTGCTTTGTCTCAAGTTTTCCCACTTGGAAGCTGGTTTAAGTCATCTTTAGGGGGTGGAGGATGGCTCTGTGCCGCAGTGGCCCCAATGAGATCAAGGCTGGGATGCAGGAGTTGGGATTTCATGGGTCCATGCCTTGGTTTTCCTACTTGGAAGCTGATTTAGAGCATCTTTAGGTGATGGGGGATGGCTCCGTGCCTTGGTTTTCCCATTGAGAGCAGGACTGGGATGTGGGAACTGGGATTTAATGGCTCCATGCCTCGGTTTTCCTACTTGGAAGCTGGTTTAGGGCATCTTTAGGTGATAGAGAATAGCTCCTTGCCTCACTTTCCCCACTGAGAGCAGGATTAGGATATAGGAATTGGGTTTTAATGGTGCTTTGCCTCAAGCTTTCCCACTTGGAAGCTGGTTTAAGTCATCTTTAGGGGATGGAGGATGGCTCTGTGCCGCAGTGGCCCCAATGAGATCAAGGCTGGGATGCAGGAGTTGGGATTTCACGGGTCCATGCTTTGGTTTTCCTACTTGGAAGCTGATTTAGAGCATCTTTAGGTGATGGAGGATGGCTCCATCCCTTGGTTTTCCCATTGAGAGCACGGCTGGGATGCAGGAATTGGGATTTCATGGCTCCATGCTTTGGTTTTCCTACTTGGAAGCTGCTTTAGGGCATCTTTAGGGGATGGAGGAGGGCTCTGTGCCTCAGTTTCCCCACTGAGAGCAGGATTGGGATGAGGGACTTGGGATTTCATGGGTCCATGCCTTGGTTTTCCCACTTGGAAGCTGATTTAGGGCATCTTTAGGTGATGGGGGATGGCTCCATCCCTTGGTTTTCCCTTTGAGAGCAGGGCTGGGATGCAGGAACTGGGATTTCATGGCTCCATGCCTTGGTTTTCCTACTTGGAAGCTGATTTAGAGCATCTTTAGGTGATGGAGGATGGCTCCGTGCCTCAGTTTCCCCACTGAGAGCAAGGCTGGGATGCAGGAACTGGGATTTCATGGCTCCATTCCTCGGTTTTCCCACTTGGAAGCTGGTTTAGGGCATCTTTAGGTGATAGAGAATAGCTCCGTGCCTCAGTTTCCCCACTGAGAGCAGGATTGGGATGTAGGAATTGGGTTTTAATGGTGCTTTGCCTCAAGCTTTCCCACTTGGAAGCTGGTTTAAGTCATCTCTAGGGGATGGAGGGTGGCTCTGTGCCGCAGTGGCCCCAATGAGATCAAGGCTGGGATGCAGGAGTTGGGATTTCATGGGTCCATGCCTTGGTTTTCCTACTTGGAAGCTGATTTAGGGCATCTTTAGGTGATGGGGGATGGCTCCATCCCTTGGTTTTCCCATTGAGAGCAAGGCTGGGATGTGGGAATTGGGATTTCATGGCTCCATGCCTTGGTTTTCCTACTTGGAAGCTGCTTTAGGGCATCTTTAGGGGATGGAGGAGGGCTCTGTGCCTCAGTTTCCCCACTGAGAGCTGGGCTGGGATGTGGGAATTGGGATTTCATGGCTCCATGCCTTGGGTTTTCCCACTTGGAAGCTGGTTTAGGGCATCTTTAGGTGATAGAGAATAGCTCCGTGCCTCAGTTTCCCCACTGAGAGCAGGATTGGGATGTAAGAATTGGGTTTTAATGGTGCTTTGCCTCAAGCTTTCCCACTTGGAAGCTGGTTTAAGTCATCTTTAGGGGATGGAGGATGGCTCTGTGCTGCACCGGCCCCAATGAGATCAAGGCTGGGATGCAGGAGTTGGGATTTCACGGGTCCATGCTTTGGTTTTCCTACTTGGAAGCTGATTTAGAGCATCTTTAGGTGATGGAGGATGGCTCCATCCCTTGGTTTTCCCATTGAGAGCACGGCTGGGATGCAGGAATTGGGATTTCATGGCTCCATGCCTTGGTTTTCCCACTTGGAAGCTGATTTAGGGCATCTTTAGGGGATGGAGGAGGGCTCCGTGCCTCAGTTTCCCCACTGAGAGCAGGATTGGGATGTAGGAATTGGGTTTTAATGGTGCTTTGCCTCAAGCTTTCCCACTTGGAAGCTGGTTTAAGTCATCTTTAGGGGATGGAGGATGGCTCTGTGCCGCAGTGGCCCCAATGAGATCAAGGCTGGGATGCAGGAGTTGGGATTTCATGGGTCCATGCCTTGGTTTTCCTACTTGGAAGCTGATTTAGGGCATCTTTAGGTGATGGAGGATGGCTCCATCCCTTGGTTTTCCCATTGAGAGCACGGCTGGGATGCAGGAATTGGGATTTCATGGCTCCATGCTTTGGTTTTCCTACTTGGAAGCTGCTTTAGGGCATCTTTAGGGGATGGAGGAGGGCTCTGTGCCTCAGTTTCCCCACTGAGAGCAGGATTGGGATGAGGGACTTGGGATTTCATGGCTCCATGCCTTGGTTTTCCCACTTGGAAGCTGCTTTTGGGCACCTTTAGGGCATGGGGGGGGGTCCTGTGCCTCAGTTTCCCCATGCTCAGCCCCACTTCAACACTAAGGGAGCTTCCGGGCTCTGTTTCCCTTCAAATACACACACCCTTTTTGGGCTGTTTTGGGGGGTTTGGGCGATTTAAGCCCTTTCTAAGGTGCTTTGCTCACCCTCACCAGGTGGAAACTGGGAGGGGGCACCGTATGTGTGCCCCCTCCCCCGGTAATAAACGTGTCCTGAGGGACCCCATCCTTGGTGTTGTCATTGGGGGTGCCCGGGGGTGGGTTTGGGGGGGGGGGGGTTGTATTTAGTGCAGTTGGAGCCTGGCCACGGTGGCTCCCGTTCATGTTCCCAATGGGAATCGCTGGTGGATCTGGGAGTGAAGCCTCCTTCATCCCATCCCCTCCATTGCTTCCTTTCCTTCTTTCTCTCCTTCATCCCATCCGCATCCATGCCTTCCCTTCATCCCTCCTTTCCTTCCTGTCCTGCAGTCTTGCCTCCATCCCATCTCCTATCCATCCTTCCACCCCATCCCCTTCATCCCTCCATCCCATCCGCATCCTTCCATCCACTTCATCCCTCCATCCTTTTCATTGCTCCTTCCTTTCATTCCTTCCTTCTTCCTCCCCTTTGTCCCTCCATCCCATCCCTTCCCTTCATCCCTCCTTCTTTCCTTTCCTGCTCTCCGGCCTTCCCTCCATCCTATCCCCTCTCCAGCCTTCCATCCCATCCCCTTCATCCCTCCATTGCTTCCCTTTATTCCTTCCTTCTTCCTCCCCTTCATCCCTCCATCCCATCCCCTGCCCATCCTTCCCTCCCATCCCCTTCATCCCTCCATTCTATCCATCCCCTTCACTCCTCCATTGCTTCCCTTTATTCCTTCCTTCTTCTTCCCCTTCATCCCTCCATCCCATCCCTTATCCATCCTTCCATCCCATCCTCTTCATCCCTCAATCCCATCCCCATCCATCCCTCCCTCCTTCCTTCCTCTCCATCCCCTGCATCCCATCCCCATCCATCCCTCCCCTTCATCCCTCCTCCCCTCCCTCCTTTCCCCCTTTATCCCGTCCTTCCCTCCCTGTCCCGATCCCGATCCCGATCCTGGCTCTGCGGGAAGGAGCCACTAGAGAGAGGCAGAGAGCCGCGAGCACCGCACCGGGGTGTGCGGGATCGGGATACGAGGAACCGGGATGGATGGGATGGGATGGGGTGGGATGGATGGGATGGGATGGATGGGATGGGATGGGATGGATGGGATGGGATGGGATGGGATGGATGGGATGGGATGGGATGGATGGGATGGGTTGGATGGGATGGATGGGATGGGGTGGGATGGGATGGATGGGATGAGATGGGTGGGATGGGGTGGGATGGGGTGGGGATGGATGGGATGGGATGGGATGGGGTGGGATGGGGTGGGATGGATGGGATGGGATGGATGGGATGGGGATGGATGGGGTGGGATGGGATGGATGGGATGGATGGGATGGGATGGATGGGATGGGATGGGATGGGATGGATGGGATGGGGTGGGATGGGATGGGATGGGATGGATGGGATGGGATGGGGTGGGATGGGATGGGATGTGCGGGGTGCGATGGGCGCGATGAGGGAAGCTGCAGGGTTGGGATGAGCGGGATTGGGATGCTGATGGATGGGGATGCGCAGGACCGGGATGTGCGGGATGAGGGAAGGAGCAGATGGGGGATGCTCACCCCTTTAGGCCCTTTTAGGGGGGAAATGCCCCTTTCCTGGGGGGAATTACCTTTCTAGAAGGGAAAAGACCCCTTTTAGGGGGAAAGGGGGCATTTGTGGGGGAAAATGCCCTTTTCCAAGGGGAAAAGGCCTTTTAGAAGGGAAAAACTAAGCCCAGGGTGCTGCTAGCATCCCTGGGAGGGGGTAGTGGCCATGGGAGCTGGGATGGGTCCTCCATGGGGGGGGAGTTTGGGGCTGGAGATGGGAATTTGGGGTTGGAAATGGGATTTGGGGCCTGGGGAAAGGGGTTTGGGAAGGGAATGAGAGGCTTGGGAAGGGATTTGGGAATTGGGAAAGGGAATGTAGGGCTTGGGAAGGGAATTTGGGACTGGTGATGGGAATTTGGGGGGGGGAAATGGGATTTTGGGCCTGGGAAAAGGAGTTTGGGAAGGGAATTTGGGATTTGGGAAGGGATTTGAGGGCTTGGGATGAGAGTTGGGGGGGATGGAGGTGATGGGAGTAATGGGGCCATTGGGGGGTGATGGGAGCGGGTGGGATCCTGCTTCCCAAAGCCAGGAAAACCAACCCCATGGGGGGGGGGGGGGGGCAAATCCCCCTGGTACCCACACCCCCCACACCCCTATCCCACTGGGAGGAAGAGGAAGAGGAGGAAGAGGAAGGAGCTGATGGGAGACAACTGCAATGGAGACACAATGTGGGAGCAAGGCCCAGACAAAGGGAAGCAGCAGGAGGAGGCTCTGGCCCCATTCCCATCCCCATTCCATTCCTCATCCCCATTCCCATCCCTATTCCAGGCCTCATCCCCATTCCCATCCCCATGCCATTCCCTATTCCCATCCCCATTCCCTTACCCATCCCCATTCCTCATCCCCATTCCATTCCTCATCTCCATTCCCATCCCTATTCCAGTCCTCATCCCCATTCACATCCCCATTCCATTCCCTATTCCCATCCCCATTCCCTTCCCCATCCCCATTTCATTCCTCATCCCCATTCCCATCCCCATTCCCTTCCCCATTCCATTCCTCATCTCCATTCCCATCCCCATTCCATTCCTTATCCCTATTCCAGTCCTCATCCCCATTCCCATCCCCATTCCCTTCCTCATCCCCATTCCCATCCCCATTCCCTTCCTCATCTCCATTCCCATCCCCATTCCATTCCTCATCCCCATTCCCATCCCTATTCCAGGCCTCATCCCCATTCCCATCCCCATGCCATTCCCTATTCCCATCCCCATTCCCTTACCCATCCCCATTCCTCATCCCCATTCCATTCCTCATCTCCATTCCCATCCCCATTCCATTCCTTATCCCTATTCCAGTCCTCATCCCCATTCCCATCCCCATTCCCTTCCTCATCCCCATTCCCATCCCCATTCCCTTCCTCATCTCCATTCCCATCCCCATTCCATTCCTCATCTCCATTCCCATCCCCATTCCATTCCTTATCCCTATTCCCATCCCCATTCCATTCCTCATCCCCATTCCCATCCCTATTCCAGTCCTCATCCCCATTCCCATCCCCATTCCATTCCCTATTCCCATCCCCATTCCGTTCCCCATCCCCATTCCCATCCCCATTCCCTTCCTCATCTCCATTCCCATCCCCATTCCATTCCTCATCCCCATTCCCATCCCCATTCCATTCCTCATCCCCATTCCCATCCCCATTCACTTCCTCATCCCTATTCCCATCCTCAGCCTCCTCCACACACTGGGTTGAATCCCTTGGGAAGGGCTCCCCCCCCACCCCAGGCACCACCGCACCAGTCCCTTTCCCGATTTTATTCCATGAAATTCCTGAACCATTTTATTCCATGAAATTCCAGACTCATTTTATTCCTACCCGAGATTCCAGGTGCAGGGTTCAATGTTGGGATCTTTCCCTATTTTGGGTTTGGGATTTGATTTTTTGGCTGAATTCTTAATATTGGCCTTTGGGAATATCCAGGTAAGTTTGGATCTGGAGTTTTTCCTATGGGAATGATTTTATATCCCAATTCTTCAATCTCTGGATCTTTTCAGAGCTGATTTTTTTCTATTTCTGAAAATTATCTCAAATTCTTAATATTTGACAAATTTCCATCGCAATTTTTCAATATTTGAATATTTTGAAATCTGAATTTTTGAAATTCCTGACTTTTTCAACCTCAATTTTTCACTCTCTGAAATTTTTAAAATTTCAGGTTTTAATGTGAAAAATTTTCCACCTCAATTTTTTAATATCTGCATATTTTGGGATTCTGAATTTTTGGGGAATTTGAATCTTTTTGCATCAATATCTAATTGTGAATCCATTGGGAATTTGATAGCTGAATATTTCCCAGAGGAACGATTTTCACCGGAGATTTTTCCTTTTGGATCTTTTTCTCTCAGGAATTTTTTTAGATCAGAATTTTTAGATCTCTCCTAATTTTTAGATTTGATTTTTTTTTAAAACCTCCGAATTTTCAAATTGGAATTTTTAGATTTTAATTTTTTTTCCCATTTCAATATTCCCAGATCTGAATTTTTTAATATTTCAACATTTTTCAATGGGAATCTTTTTCTACCCCATTTTTCCCCACCCAAATCTTGTTTTTCTCTTTCCATCTTTGAATCTTTTTCCAACTTCAAATTTCTCCGTTAAATCTTTTCCTACCTCAGTATTTTAGATCGGAAAATTTTAATTTCTGATTATTTTTATACCCGAATATTTGATATCCCAATAGATTTCAATAGTTCAATATCCCAATATTTAATATCCCAATATTTTGGTTTTCAATAGTTTAATATCCCAGTATTTGATATCCCAATATTTTATATCCCCATATCTGATATCCCAACATTTGATCTCTCCATCTTTCGGTATCTCCACATTTTCTCCCCCTGCATTTCCCCATCCCAACCTCTCCCATTATTCCCATTATTCCTATTATTCCCGTTGTTACCATTATTCCCGTTATTCCCATTATTCCCGTCGTTCCCATTATTCCCCTTATTCCCACTATTTGCATTGTTCCTGTTGTTCCCGTTATTCCCATTATTCCCGTTATTCCCATTATTCCCATTATTCCCGTTATTCCCCTTATTCCCGTTGTTCCCATTATTCCTCTCATTCCCCTTATTCCCGTTATTCCCGTTGTTCCCATCATTCCCCTTATTCCCTTCATTCCGGTCATTCCCATTATTCCCCTTATTCCCATTATTCCCGTCCTTCCCCTTATTCCCCTTATTCCCCTTATTCCCATTATTCCCGTCCTTCTCCTTATTCCCATTATTCCCGTTGTTCCCGTTATTCCTGTTATTCCCGTTATTCCCGTCGTTCCCCCCGTTCCCCCCCCATCGCTCACCGGCCCCTCTCCTCCTTCCCCTTTCCCTCCTGGCCCTCCCCTTCCTTCCCCCCGCCTCCGAGCTCCGCATTCCCGGGATGTCCCGGGCCGGCAGCGGGAAGGAGCCCGGAAAGGGGCGAGCGTGGCCCCGCGGCGGCGCCGGAGCGGGACCCCCGGAGGTGAGCGGGGTCCGGCCCCTGGGGCCGCCCCTTCCCCTTCCCTTCCCTTCCCCTTCCCCTTCCCCTTCCCCTCCCCTTCCCCTTCACCTTCCCCTTCCCTTCCCTTCCCCTTCCCTTCCCCTTCCCCTTCCCCTTCCCCTTCCCCTCCCTTCCCCTTCCCTTCCCCTTCCCTTCCCCTTCCCCTTCCCCTTCCCTTCCCCTTCCCCTTCCCCTTCCCCTTCCCCTTCCCTTCACCTTCCCCTTCCCTTCCCCTTCCCCTTCCCTTCCCCTTCCCCTTCCCCTTCCCCTTCCCTTCCCCTTCCCCTTCCCCTTCCCTTCCCCTTCCCCTTCCCTTCCCCTTCCCCTTCCCTTCCCCTTCCCTTCCCCTTCCCCTTCCCCTTCCCCTTCCCTTCCCTTCCCCTTCCCTTCCCCTTCCCTTCCCTTCCCCTTCCCCTTCCCCTTCCCCTTCCCTTCCCCTTCCCCGTCCCCTTCCCTTCCCCTTCCCCTTCCCTTCCCCTTCCCTTCCCCTTCCCCTTCCCCTTCCCCTTCCCCGTCCCTTCCCCTTCCCCTTCCCCTTCCCCTTCCCCCCCTTCCCCTTCCCCTTCCCCTTCCCTTCCCCTTCCCCTTCCCTTCCCTTCCCTTCCCTTCCCCTTCCCCTTCCCCTTCTCCTTCTCTGCCCCTTTCGCCCCCTTCCTTCTCCCCCCTTTTCCCCCCTTCTTTTCCTTTATTTTCCCCTCATTTCTCCTGTTTTTCTTCACTTTTTAGTGCTTTTTCCCCACTTTTCTCCTTTCCCTCTTTCTTCCCCTTTTTTCCTTTCCTTTTTCTCCATTTTCCCCCTTTTTTTCCTTTCCTTTTTCCCCATTTTCCCTGTTTTTCCTTTCCCCCCTTTTCCCCATTTTCCCCTTTTTCCCCTTTTCCCCTTTCCTTTATTTTTCACTCATTTTTCTTGTTTTTTTTTTTTCACTTTTTATTGCTTTTTCCCTTCCCCCATTTCATCCTTTTTTTTTCCTTTTTCCCCTTTTTTCCTTTCCTTTTTCCCCATTTTCCCCTTTTTCCCCTTTTTCCCTTTTCCTTCCTTTATTTTTCACTCATTTCTCCCGTTTTTCTCTGCTTTTTATTTCTTTTTCCTCACTTTTCTTCCTTTCCTCGTTTTTTCCTTTTTTCCTTCCTCTTTTTCCCCCTTTTCCCCCTTTTTTCTTTCCTTTTTCCCCATTTTCCCCCTTTTCCCCTTTTCTCCCCTTCCTTTTTCTTTACTGTTTATTGCTTTTTCCTCACTTTTCTCCCTTTCCCTGTTTTTACTTTCCTTTTTTCCCCATTTTCCCCTTTTTCCCTTTCCCTTCCTTTATTTTTCACTCATTTCTCCTGTTTTTCTTCACTTTTTATTGCTTTCCCCCACTTTTCTCCCTTCCATTTCTTCCCTTTTTCCCTTTTTCCCCATTTTCCCCTTCTTCCTCCCCCTCATTTCCTCTTCCTCCTCTTCTTCCCTCCATTCCCCGCTTCCCATAGGGAATGGGCACCCATAACCCCCCATTTCCTCTCCCCCCCTCCATCCACCTCTAGCTGCAGGGGGCGGGGGGTAGAGGATGCTTGGACCAATCCAGGAAATCCGATTTCCATGGGATGCTCCAGAAGCATCCCAAAATCCAGCCCCCCCCCCCCCCCCCAACCTTGCCTCCCCCTTGCTAAGAGCCACGGGCCCGATTTTGGGTTGAAACCAGAGGAATTCAGCTCAGACCCACACCAGGGCTCTGCTATTCCCAGCACGGAGCTCCCGGGCCGGCATTCCCACTTCCGGGAAGTATCCATCTAAATGCCTGTTAATACAGGGCTTTAATTGCCGTTCAATTCCATTTCCATGTGTCCCTATGAAATGAGCTGCTTGAGCCATGGAGGGGGTTGAGGGATCCCAAACCATCCCTAGGAATTCCCAACAACATTCCCATTCATTCCCTTCCTTTTCCCCCCACCACCACTGAGCCCTTTGCCCCCATCCCACCCAATTCCCACCCCTGTTGGAGCCTCTCCAGCCCCTCCTATCCCATTCCCAGCCCCGTATCCCGCTATTGATGGGCTGGAAAAGCGCTCCCGCTGCTGGAATCCATTAGGATGTGGGATCCCTGCCCGGCTGCGGAGCCCCCGGTTCCCATCTGTTTGCATCCCGTGGAGCCAAAGAGAGCCAGAAAAGAGGGATTTGATGGATGCGCCCAGGGCGGCGGCTGGGGCCGAGCAGGGGGAAACCGGGAATGAGGGACGGGAAAGGTGGGGAAAGAGGGGGAAAGGTGGGAAAATAGAGGGGAAAGGTGGGAAAATAGAGGAAAAACGTGGGAAGAGAGAAGAAAGAGGTGAGAAAATAGAGGGAAACGGTGGGAAAACAGGGAAAAGAGAGGGAAACGGTGGGAAAAGAGAGGGAAAGGTGGGGAAAGAGGGGAAAGGTGGGAAAAGAGGAAAAAGGTGGGAAAAGAGAGGGGAAAGGTGGGAAAATAGAAGGGAAAGGTGGGAAAAGAGAGGTAAAACGTGGGAAGAGAGAAGAAAGAGGTGAGAAACTAGAGGGAAACGGTGGGAAAACAGGGAAAAGAGAGGGAAACAGTGGGAAAAGAGAGGGAAAGGTGGGGAAAGAGGGGAAAGGTGGGAAAAGGGAGGAAAAAGGTGGGAAAAGAGAGGTAAAACGTGGGAAGAGAGAAGAAAAAGGTGAGAAAATAGAGGGAAACGGTGGGAAAACAAGGAAAAGGTGGGAAAAGAGATGGAAAATGTGGGAAAAGAGAGGGAAAGGTGGGAAAAGAGGGGAAAGGTGGGAAAAGAGGGGAAAGGTGGGAAAAGAGAGGAAAAAGGTGGGAAAAGAGAGGAAAAACGTGGGAAGAGAGAAGAAAAAGGTGAGAAAATAGAGGGAAACAGTGGGAAAACAAGGAAAAGGTGGGAAACGGTGGGAAAAGAGAGGGAAAAGAGAGGAAAAGGTGGGAAAAGGGAGAGAAAAGGTGGGAAAAGAGGGGAAAGGTGGGAAAAGAGAGGGGAAAGGTGGGAAAATAGAAGGGAAAGGTGGGAAAAGAGGTAAAACGTGGGAAGAGAGAAGAAAAAGGTGAGAAAATAGAGGGAAATGGTGGGAAAACAAGGAAAAGGTGGGAAAAGAGATGGAAAAGGTGGGAAAGGTGGGGAAAGAGGGGAAAGGTGGGAAAAGAGAGGAAAAAGGTGGGAAAAGAGAGGAAAAAGGTGGGAAAAGAGAGGAAAGAGGTGGGAAAGAAGAGGGGAAAGGTGGGAAAATAGAAGGGAAAGGTGGGAAGAGAGAAGAAAAAGGTGGGGAAATAGAGGGAAATGGTGGGAAAACAGAAGGAAAAATTGGGAAAAGAGAGGAAAAGGTGGGAAAAGAGAGGGGAAAGGTGGGAAAATAGAGGGGAAAGGTGGGAAAAGAGAGGTAAAACGTGGGAAGAGAGAAGAAAGAGGTGAGAAAATAGAGGGAAATGGTGGGAAAACAAGGAAAAGGTGGGAAAAGAGATGGAAAAGGTGGGAAAAGAGAGGGAAAGGTGGGGAAAGAGAGGAAAAAGGTGGGAAAAGAGAGGGAAAAGGTGGGAAAAGAGAGGAAAAAGGTGGGAAAGGAGAGGGTTGCATCCCTCAAATCACAGCTGCATCCCCCAGGACAGGGATTTCCCTCTCCCTGTGGGGGATGCCAGGATGGAGGTGGGAGGGGGATGACCATCGTGCACCCCCTCTGCAGCCACAAAGGCGGGGGGGTCCAACCTCAATTTGGGGGTGAAAGTGGGATTTAGGGGGGGGCAATGTGGGGATGGAGCCGCCATTTGGAGGTGAACCCCCCTTGGGCTCAATTCCGGCTTCCCAAGGGGCTGATCCAGCTGAAACCAAGGCCAAACCCATCCCATCCCGCTCCTCCCATCCATGACCCCCCTCTCATCCTCCTGCCTTCCCCTTTCCCATCCCAAAAAGAGCGGGATGCTTTCTGAGCCCAGATCCCAGCAAATCTCCTATTCCCCATCCCAAACCTCTTGGATTCCTTTGCTTTCTGAGCCCAGGAGCCCAAACCCCATCAAATCTCCTATTCCCCATCCCAAACTTCTTGGATTCCTTTGCTTTCCAAGCCCAGATCCCATCAATTCTCCTGTTCTCCATCCCAAACCTCTTGGATTCCTTTACTTTCCAAGCTCAGATCCCATCAATTCTCCTATTCTCCATCCCAAACCTCTTGGATTCCTTTGCTTTCCGAGCCCAAATCCCATCAAATCTCCTATTCCCCATCCCAAACTTCTTGGATTCCTTTGCTTTCCAAGCCCATATCCCAGCAAATCTATTCCCCATCCCAAACCTATTGGATTCCTTCCTTTTCAAGTCCAGATCCCAGCACTCCTCCTATTCCCCACCCCAAACCTCTTGGATTCCTTTGCTTCCCAAGCCCAGCACCTGCCAAGGAAGGGATCAAGAGCGTTTTGAGTGGGGTAAAGGCATAAACTAAAGGAACATCCAACCCCCATCCCCCAAAAATACATCGGAAATGGGTCTTTCCACCCATAACGACTTCATTTTAGGAGGCAATTCCATCGAGGATGCTTGGGGCAGGGGGGGTCCCCCTCCTGTATCCATCCATTGCAGCTCCATTACCCCTAAAGCATCCTCAACGAATGGGTCCCCCGCCAGGAGGGAGGCCCCAACAGCTTCCAGGCGCCTGTTCCCGCTTCCCAACAGCTCTTCCCGCTTCCCTTAATGTTTCCCTGCTGCAGCATCATTCCCTGCTCTTTCCCATTCACTAATGAGGGTAACGAGGCGCCGGCTTCGTTACAACAACCCCATTAAGGGGCTCCGCTCGGTTGGGTCCAGTCTGTGGCTGGGCCTGGGTTTTCCACATGGAAAACCGTGGTCCCCGTAAAGGGATCCCGGTGCTCGCTTTGCTCCTGTATCCCTAAGGGCTGAGCATCCTGTTTGGGAGCTGGGAATACCGGGGAGAGCTCGGAGCAGGTTCCAGTGGCCAAAGGGGGGGTACAAGGATGCTGGAGAGGGACCTGCATCCGGAGCCATGGCACAAGGGGTGATGGGATCAGGCTGGAACAGGGGGAGTTCAGCTTGGAGATAAGGAAGCTCTTCCCTGTTGGGACACTGGGATGGGTTCAATGGAGAAGGTTTGGCTGCTCCATCCCATTAAGGCCTTGGAGCATCTTCCCCCTTGGCTCCGTGTTGAGTTGGGATGAGCCCACAAAGGGCTCTTCTCCTCCCCGATTCCCACTGAGCCTTCCCTTGAGTGTCGTTTTCCATAGGGAATGCCCAAGCTGAAATGGTTCCCATTGGATTTCCCACACCCAGCATCACCCTGGGTGCTCCCACCCCCACCACCCCCGATTCCCAACGGGATTCTGAGGGAACGATGCAGCAGCATCACCTCGGTGCCACGTTTGGTACCCACAGATCCATGGGGACTCCCGTTCGGCCGCTGAGGAGGGATTCGGAGAGCATCCCCCATTGGAGGTGGCTCGGAGCAGGATCCGTCCTTCCAGGCGGATGGAAAACCGTAAGGAAAAGGAGCCAGGGATCGGTGTATTTATGGCCTGGAGAGCCGGGAATGCCGGGGCCAGGGAGCTGGAAATCACTGCCCAGGGCAGCTCCGGCTGCTGTGGGGCTTGGGGGGGGGTCCCAGCTTTGGGGGTGGATGAGATTTATAATGCCCATAGGATCAGATCCAAGCTGGAGAGGGGGAGATGGTGATGGAGAAGAGGAGGGGGGACAGGGAGGGAAAAGGGAGGGAGGGATGGATGGATGGATGATGGATGGTGGGTGGATGGTGGGTGGATGGATGGATGGATGGATGGATGGATGGATGGATGGATGGATGGATGGATGGAAAAAGGATGGAGGGAAGGAGGATGGGATGGAGGAAGGGAGGGAAGGATGAAGGGATGAAGGATGGTGGATGCAGGGATGGATGATGGATGGAGGAAAGGAGGATAGGAGGGAGGGAGGGAGAAAAGGATGAAGGAAAGGAGGCAGAAAGGGAGGGAGGGAGGGATGAAGGATGGATGGATGAGTGGATGGATGAAGGATGGATGGAAGGAAGATAGAAGTGAGGGAGAAAAGGATGAAGGGAAGGAGGCAGAAAGGGAGGGAGGGATGAAGGATGGATGGATGGATGGATAAAGGATGGAGGGAAGGAGGATGGGAGGGAGGGAGAAAAGGATGAAGGAAACGAGGGAGGGAGGGGTAGAGGCATGGAGGGGTGGTGGAGGGAGGGAGGGAGACAGGGATATGTGGATGGAGAAGCCCCCATTCACCTCCCTCCATGGGACCCAAATGAAAGCATCCTATCCACCCGCAAGCAGCGTCCTCAGGGAGTTTCCTCGGGCTGCCCCATCCCTGCTCCCCCCCAACCCAAAACGCCCCCTTCCCACCCATGGGGACCCCCTCATCCCCCTGTGAGGGGATCCAGGCTGGGTGCTTGAACCCGGAGCGCATCCCAAGGACGGGCATTCGGGATGGAGCGGAGGAGGAGGAGGAGGCTGCAGCCGAGTTGTGCTTCACGGACCATCGCTCCCAGCAGAGAGGGAACAAATGGCAAAGCATCAGCAGGGGAAGAGCCCAGGCTCCATCCTTCTCCCGCATCCGTTTATGGAGCGGAACGGGAATATTAATATCCAGAGGAGTGGGAACATCTTGATCGTTCCCATTGGATGCTCCCTTGTCCGCGCTCTCTTTTATGGCTCACGACTGGTTGGCTCCCATCCGCTATCCCCGCTCGTTGTTCGGCTCCGAGGGGTAGGAAAAGGCACCGGAGCAGCTCGAGCTGTGATTAGAAACCTAAATACAGCATCGCTGCCCCAGCCCCATCCGACCCCCGGCTCCGATTGGGAAAGCTGGAACGCCGGGGCTCCGTCCTCTCCCGGTGTAGTTAATGGGGCGCTCGGCTTCACCCCCATGCTGGACATGAGGGATGCTCCGTGCAAGGGATGGAGGCCTCGTCCTGGGATGCTGCAGGCAGTGGGATGAGGGGGATTCTTATAGGATCTGTTCCTATCGGACCCATTCCTGTAGTTCCTGTTTCTCTAGGATGAGTTCCTACAGGATCCATCCCTACAGGGCCCATTCCTATAGGATCTGTTCCTACAGGATCCATTTCTCTAGGATATGTTCCATAAGGATCCATCCTTATAGGATCCATTCCTACAGGATCCATTTCTCTAGGATATATTACTACAGGATCCATCGCTACAGGGCCCATTCCTATAGGATCTGTTCCTACAGGATCCATTTCTCTAGGATACGTTCCATAAGGATCCATCCTTATAGGATCCGTTCCTATAGGATCCATTCCTACAGGATCGATTTCTCTAGGATCCATCCTTATGGGATCCATTCCTACAGGATCCATTTCTCTAGGATACATTACTACAGGTTCCATCCCTACAGGGCCCATTCCTATAGGATCTGTTCCTACAGGATCCATTTCTCTAGGATGCATTCCTACAGGATCCATCCCTACAGGGCCTATTCCTATAGGTTCTGTTCCTACAGGATCCATTTCTCTAGGATGCATTACTACAGGATCCATCCCTACAGGGCCCATTCCTATAGGATCTGTTCCTACAGGATCCATTTCTCTAGGATCCATCCTTACAGGATCCATTCCTATAGGATCCATTCCTACAGGATCCATTTCTCTAGGATGCGTTCCTACAGGATCCATCCCTACAGGGCCCATTCCTATAGGATCTGTTCCTACAGGACCCATTTCTCTAGGATACATTACTACAGGATCCATCCTTATAGGATCCATTCCTATAGGATCTGTTCCTACAGGATCCATTTCTCTAGGATGCATTCCTACAGGTTCTGTACCTCCGGAACCCATTCCTACAGGACCCATTCCTATGGTTCTGTTCTCTAGGATGCATTCCGACAGGAACTGTCCCTATAGGACACATTCCCATGGGATCTATTCCTGTGGGATCTGTTCCCATAGGATCCATAGCAATTGGATCTGCTCTCATAGGATCCAGGATGCATTTCTTTGGGATTCATTTTAATGGGATACTTCTTATGGGATTTGTATCTATAGGATCCATTCCCATAGGATCTGTTCCTATAGAAACCATTCCTATGGGATCTATTCTCCCGTTCCCTACTTGTCCTCAGGCTCCTTTATTCCTGCCCACCCAAGGGGGTGGGCCTGGGAGCTGATGGCCCTCAAGGAGAGCAGGAAAAGCAGGATTTCACCCCGATTTTCCCAGGATTCCCATCGGAAAGCTCCATAAGGATCCACACCTTAGTGCTGCTCTTATTGCCTTTATTTAAGGGCCACAGCCAGGAGGGAATAACGTCGTTCCGGCGCCACAAACCATCCCGGTGCTCACGGCATCACCTTGACTCCACTTGGGAAGAGCTTCCATGGGCAAACCTTGCTCTTCCCAGCAACGATTACACCAGCACCAGCCTGAAACCACCCGGGAATGCCCCTTGGATCAAGGCAGGAAGTTGTTCATTGGGAAAACCCCATCGTTCCTACACGGAATTCCCTCCATCCTTGGGAAATCTCTGCTTCTTTCCTTATGGAAAGCCGATTCCGGCGCCTGTTTCCCCCCCTCCCATTTGTCACTGTTTTTATTGTCACCAATTGCCCATAACTGGAGCGCGTTTAAAATGCCATTGATCTTGAGATGATGGTGTCATAATATGACAGTAATGGTTGTATCCTGTACAGAAAGCCCACTTCCAAAGACTGATGCCTTGCGCCGCACCAATTAGATCCTGTCCATCTCCGTGATAAAGGGAGCGTCGGAGGCATTCGATAGAGGAATTAGATCTCTTTTCCAATTATTCCCTTTATTTTATAGGGGCCCGGCCTTGATTAACAACTGGGTTTTGCTTCTGGGCTTAAGCACGGGCTTGGAGATGCTCAAATCCCTCCTCCCGAGTCATTGGGCCAATAGAGCGCATCCCAGCTGCTTCCTGCCTCTGGGAATGATGCTGGAGCATTGTGGGGGTGCAAAGGGGTGAAGCCGAAGTGGGTGTGGGGCTCAAGGAGGGAGGAGGTGGGATGGGGAGCATCCAATGGGTGTCTTGGTAGGGCTGCAGGGAGGGGAGGACCACTGTGTCCCAAACAGAGCATCCTGCTTCCAGGCTTGGATCCGCAGCATCTGCCAGCAGCCCACCAGTGAGTACAGCCTCCTGCAAAGGCTCTTCCTATGGGATCGAGTCCTTTGGGATCTGTTCCTATAGGATGCATCCCTGTAGGATGCTTCCTTACAGGATCTGTTCCTACAGGACCCGTTCCTACAGTTTCTGTTTCTCTAGGATGCATTACTACAGGATCCATCCCCACAGAACCCGTTCCTATAGGATCTATTCCTATGGGATCCATTTCTCCAGGATGCATACTACAAGATCCATCCCTCTCGTATCCATCCTTATAGGAACTGTCCCTATAGGATCCATTCCTATAGGATCTATTCCTACGGGACCCATTTCTGTAAGCACAATACTACAAGATCCATCCCTATAGGTTCCATTGCTATAGGATCCATTCCTATAGGATCTATTCCTATGGGACCCATATCCCTAGGGCGCATTACTACAAGATCCATCCCTATAGGATCCATCTCTCTAGGATCAATTAGTACAAGATCCATCCCTATAGGAACCATCCCTATAGGATCCATCCCTATAGGTTCTGTTCCTATAGGACCTATTCCTATAGGATCTGTTCCTATGGGATCCATTTCTCAAGGACGCATTACTACAAGATCCATCCCTATAGGATCCACCCTTACAGGAGCCATCCCTATAGGATCTATTCCTAAAGGATCCACTTCTCTAGGATGCATTACTACAGGACGGAAGATGTTGAGGGCTTTGTGGAAGGCTCTGGAATTGTCTCCAGTCTTTCTCGCTCTCCCTGGCTGCAAGTGAGGGTTTCTCTCCTTATTTTATCCATCAAGATTCCAGGAAAATATAAAGAAATCCCCCTTTTTTCCCTGGAATTTCTCCCGACCCGGGAGCTCTGCCCAGTTCCCCGCTGTTCTTCATTCCCTGTTATCTTAGAGAGAGCTTTGGAATGCGAAGCATCCGATGTCAGTGAAGGGACGAGCCTCAGGGGAGCCCCCAGACGAGCGTGGGGGTCACCAAACCCCCTCCCAAGCCAAGTGCTCGGCCATAGGGGTCGTTACCAGCCCCACGTTGCTGCTCCTGCCCCAGTTTGCATGGACACAAAGTGAATCAGCTCAAGCCCTCAGTGGGATGGAGCTGCCCCGGTCCATGAGTGGCCCTTTCCGGTGGGGAATGGGATGGGTTTCGGTGGGATTGGGTCAATTCTCTTTGGATGGGAGGATTTGGACTCTCCCAATGATGTTGTCAGGGAGAAAAAACCCCAACTCTCCATTGTGCCCACCCAAGGATGCTCCCATCTCTTTCCCTTGGGGACCAGTTGACCCCAAACCCTGTATCCTCCATGGTCACAGCGAGGTGAGGCAGCTCCTGATGGAGTCCAAGGCATTGGGCTTGGCCACCAATGGAAGAAGCTTTGGCTGTGCCAAGCTCCCTCTGCTGACGTTGGGGTCCAGGAGAACCTCATCTTCTGGGCAGCCCAAAAGAACTCAAGGTCCTAATGGCAATGGGAAGATGCATCCAACGCTGCCCTGATCACATCCCTGCTCCCAGCCTGCACCCTGCACTCCGGAGTCGTTGTCCTCAGGATGGGCCACCAAAACCCATGGTTTCTAACGCATTAAATCCCCCCAAAACCACCTTTTGTTTTTGCTCTCTCTGAGCTCTGCGCTGGAGATGCTGGAGCAGCCCAAGGACGATTCCATCCGCGCCCATCAACAGGAAGCATTCCCTGTTGGGTGCCCGTGGATCCTGCCTCTCCCCACCGGAGCCATCGTTCCTTCTCCTGCTCCGAGAAGCACACAAAGAGCAATTCAGGTGGAGTGCCCGGGCAGAGATTTATGGGGGCCGGGGAAGCACGTGGGATTTGATCCCGAGGCATGAATCAAAGCGGGACAGCCTGGATGTATTTACATTCCTAGGCTGCACACATGGATATTGCAAGGAGAAGTCAAAGTCAAGGAGGCGATGGAGCTTTCGGATGGGGGGGTTTATATGAGTGGTGGTGTCAATTTGTGGGTGAAGAGGGAATAAAGGGGGTGATGGCGAGGGTAAGGCCATAGGCAAGAGGGAAACGCTGGGATTTAATGGTTGCTGTGGATGGAGAGCCCGTGCCAAGGGCTGCTTCCATGTGCTGGGGGAGACCTTTGCTCTGCTCCTCCTTGAGCATCCCAATGGCAAACCCAGCTGAAAGAGGGAATATGGGAGAGCATCAGCCCAGAGCATCCATCCCAGCCGTGGTCCAAGGGAGGATGGAGGTGGCACCGTTCCCTCCTGGTTGATTTTGGGCTCATTCTGCCACTAAATGGTTCATTTCTGCATGGAAACGGACAAACCATGGCCATGACCTAGCACGGATGTTCTCGCTCTCCACTGGGGCTTCATGGAAAGCGGCTGCTATGACAAATGACCTTGTAATGGAGAAAAATAGATCTTGCTGTTTAAGTGAGATGTTTAAGTGAAGCTGATGACTTTGGGCAACTTAAAGTGCATTAAATAAAGGGAAAACCAGGATCTTTAAGTCTCATTCGTTTTGAGAAGTGTCTGGCACGGGATAAACATGACATTAAGTGGCCTTCTGAGCATCGCTGAGCATACATTTGCCTTTGGAATCCAATGGTTTTAAGGCAAAGTAATGGTCACCTGGAGAGAACTTCGTGTTAAAAACCCTTTGCTGAGATACTTCAGGAGCTGCCCAGGTACTAATGGAAACAAGCCATTGAGATGGGAGGACACCAGGGAGAGGTTGGCCTGATGGAGGAGAAGTGGGATGGCACAAGGAGCTCCGTGCCTCTTCCAAACCCCACATCTTCCTCTTCCTCTTTTGGTTGTGAAGGGGGGAGATGGAATGGTGGGGAATGGATGAGTGGGTGGATGGATGGATGGATGGATGGATGGATGGATGGATGGATGGATGGAGGGATGGATGATGGATGGATGGAGGGATGGAGGGATGATGGATGGAGATCAAAGCCAATTATGCCATAGGAAAGAGCTGATCAGCGATGTTTAGCAGACCTCTATGTCCAACAAGGACTTTGCTTCCCCACCAAGTGAAAGGAGGGACGTTAGACCGGAGCTTGCTGGGTTCCACCGACCAAACCTGAACGTGGTCCATCAAAGGTAGCGGAGCTGCTGAATTAACTCAGTTTAATACTAAAACGCCCATAGTTTGTACCAGCTTTGGTATCTGGGGCCTTCCTGATGAGTTATCAGGAGCTTCGTGATAAAGGCACCAGGTCCTGCCTGGACGCAGCACAGGAGCCTCAATTCACCCT
The DNA here is from genome assembly GCF_034315485.1 of Pezoporus occidentalis. Taxonomy (NCBI): domain Eukaryota; kingdom Metazoa; phylum Chordata; class Aves; order Psittaciformes; family Psittacidae; genus Pezoporus; species Pezoporus occidentalis. Next base: position 350,847 of record NW_026915095.1, on the reverse strand, counting down.
GCAAAGATGAAGTTCCTCCTCCCTTCATCTCCAGAAACCCCACCTCTAAAACCAGAGAGCCAACGAGCAGGGAATTCATGGCAGGGATTCGGAGCCAACCTCAGGATTCCAGTATCCGGGCTCAGCACTTTCCCTCCCCGCTTTATCCATGGTGGGAGCAGAGCCGGGAAGCGCCGGGATCCAAGGGTTGGACAAACACATCTGAGGCCACCAGGAGATTGATGGGAGGGGAAAGGAGCTGCTTTCTTCTCTGTGATTAATAAGGAGAAGACGAGAAACCTCCTCAAAGCCTCGGTGGAGGCGTTTCCCCTCCTTGACGGGGTCATTGGCAGCCAAATTCCAGCACGATCCCAACCACAGATAGGGTTCCCTTGGAGGATTGGAGGCTCCATCCTGCTCCTGGTCTCCCGGGCCTGGAGCGGTCCAAATTGCCCCTCAATGGCCACATCTCAGTGGATGCAGGCTGGGAATGTCCTCTCCCTCCAGCGTTGGGTGACCCTATAGTCTCTTGGCTATAGATGGAAGTAATGACGTGATGGGGCTGGTGAGGAAGCCCGATAGAGTCAGGATCTGACCTCTGGAAGGGTCCTATGGGATGGTTGGTGCCTGCAAGGAGACCTGGACACCCATCCTTTAAGGCTGTTGCATCCTTTGCTCACCCTACCGAGTGATGGGGACCATCAACCCCCCACGCCACGCAACCTCTCCAAACATCTCCCCATTCTCAGGGCTGACAAATCCCACCACCGCTTCTTGGTGATGGATCACGAGATGAAGGCGCTTCAAAGGGCATCGGGCTGTGTCCCGCTGCAAGGGACCACTGCGGTGGGCGAATGTGAGTTAACGAAGGCTTTGAGTTTCAAGTCCATCCGTTCCAAGTGCGTTGAAAGAGCACGTCAAAGGCATGCAAAGAGCACTTCGGTGCGAAGGGAAGCGCTCCTCCAGCAGTGGAAGGTGATTTACTGCCTGTCCCCTGGTGCTCGGGTCGGGATCCAGCTCTCTTTGACCGCATGCTCATTAGCAGGGATGGGCTGCTCAGCTCCGCTCCTCCTGGAGAGCATCTCCCTCAGCGTGGGCCATTCCTTAAGGGATGCAGCAAATCTCTCCGTGCAGTTTCTCCCCCTCCTCTTTCCCAGTTGAGGTTGGGAAGAGGATGGATGGACAACACCTCACAGCGGAGTAAGAAACCAAGGGCCAGGGGAGCAGCCAACCCTTAGGCTGATTGCCCATGGAAAGGCCTCGAGTCACTGGTTGGCTCGCAGGGTGAGGAAAGGGGGAATCCATCTCATTGGGAGGGGAACTGGAACGAGCAGCAGCCTCCAGAAGGCCAACGCTGCTTTGGGTTGCAATATGGAGCACATCCAATGCAGATGCATCCCTTGTGGGTGGGCAGGAGCATCCCCTGAGTCTGTTTTATATCATCTCCGTCTCTCCCCATGTGGGTGAGGAGCTGCTGAGGGACAGGCTGAGCCCCTGCCCTCGACCCAGAGGCTTTGCTGGCACCACTGCCTTATTCACAGCAACAGAGGAGCTCACCAGCTGGGGAAGAATGCAGAGAAAGCATCCCCCCTGCATCCTCCCTACATCCCTTCTGCATCCTCTCTGCGTCCCCCCTGCATCCCTTCTGCACCCTCCCTGCGTCCCCCCTGCATCTCCCCCTGCATCCTCCCTGAATCCCTTCTGCATCCTCCCTGCATCCCTTCTGCATCCTCCATGCACCTGTTCTGCATCCCTTCTGCATCCTCCCTGTATCCCTCCCTGCACCCTCCCTGCACCCCTTCTACACCCTCCCTGCATCTCTTCTGCATCCTCCCTGCATCCCTTCTGCATCCACCCTGCATCCTCCCTGCATCCTCCCTGCATCCCTTCTGCATCCTCCCTGCATCTCTTCTGCATCCTCCCTGCATCCTCCCTGCATCCTCCCTGCATCCCTTCTTCATCCTCCCTGCATCCTCCCTGAATCCCTTCCTGCATCCCTTCTGCATCCTCCCTGAATCCCTTCTGCACCCTCCCTGCATCCCTTCTGCATCCCTTCTGCATCCTCCCTGCATCTCTTCTGCATCCTCCCTGCATCCCTTCTGCATCCCTTCTGCATCCTCCATGCATCCCTTCTGCACCCTCCCTGCATTCTCCCTGAATCCCTTCCTGCATCCCTCCCTGCATCCCTTCCGCATCCTCCCTGCATCCCTTCCGCATCCTCCCTGCATCCTCCCTCATGCCTCCCTCATCCCTCCCTCCCTTGCTCCAAGCTCTCCCCCGCCAACAGCCGACCCCAGCTTTGTTTAGGAAAGAAAACTGATGTTTTTATGAGTCCCATGAATCTTCCCAGGAAGCCAACGGCCCCGCACAGGCGGCTCCGAGGAGCTCAGCCGGGGCCGTGAAGCATTGCCTTGCGAAAGGAAGGTCAAGCCAAGCCTCTGAACACCATTAAAGCCAAGGGCTGGGTGCCAAAATCCAGGCTTTTAAACCCAAAGATGGGAGCTCGAAGCAAACTGTCTCCTAAAAGCTTTGAAATCCCCCAGCTCACCCATCAAATTGGGGTGAAAATGCCTCTTTCCTTTCCTTTCTTGCTAGGGATTTCCGAGGGAAAGGCAGTCCTTTGAAGGGAGCAGCCGGGAATGCTGCAGGAGCATCCCAACTATCCCGGTGCTGACATGCGAGGCTTTAAAGAGATGAGCGTGAGGGGGAAACCAGCGGGGGTGAGACGCTTCCTACTGTGATGTAACTGAAGCTCCCGGTTTTCCAGGGCAAGGAAAAGGGTGGAAAATGGTTGATCTCTCCTAAATCCCAGCGCGTTCTGCGTGCAGTTCAGCGTGAAACTCAATGATCCTCAAAGAGGGATACAGGGGTGAGCAAAAGCCATTAACCCCAATGAGGGTGGATGCTAGGGAAGGGGTTTAAGCTTTGAGCTGCAGGTTTTAAATCAACCTTTTCCTAGTAAAGGCTGGAGAGATGAGGATGGAGCCGTTATCCATCAGCTGAGCCGTGGTACCCGCTCCCGGTGATGGGGATGCTGGTGATCCTCATACTTCAGCTTTACTTTCCCCCTTTTAATTTATCCAAAGCTTAAGCCAGGTCCCCGAATGGGAAGGGATTGGGTCATTTTGGGGGGTTTTCCTGTCATCACCTGATTTATGCCAATTCTCTCCACTGACTCCAGAGGGAGCCTGGACTAGGGATGATGAGGGGTTTATATCCCAGCCGTCACAGCCATACGAAGGGAATTCAGCTTCTCCAGCAAGGCCAGAAACAAAGATTCCTTGGGAAACACGGATCTGCCTCCATCTGCATCCCAAAGCATCCCCCTCCAGCTTCAGCTTCACTAAGGATTTACCCATTCCAATCACGTGGAATTCCAAGCCCTCATCTCATTAGAGGCACGCATTCCCCTCCTTGGGATGCTGATGGTTGCATCAAGACGGGGTGACCCCCACCTTCACCTCCTTGGGATGCTGATGGTCGCATCAAGACAGGGTGACCCCCACCTTCCTCTTCCTCCCTGCTTCTTCACAAGGGTTGTCCCACACGGGATGAAGGCCACAGCATTAGGTCCAAGAGCACCCACACCGCTGCCTCCAGCCCCCCAAAAAGTCTATTTATTACTCGCAGTGATTAATAAGGAAGCAAAAGGGGGAGGTAGGGGGGGTATTGCTCCTGCCTGTTGCCAATCAGTGCTCTGCTTGGAGGGTGGGAGGCTGCAGGGAGCCCGTTGGCCCACGATGCTCAATGAAAGCAGCACAACCCTCGGTGTTATTGAATGCGATCGGAGGATGAATACAGGGACGGAGGGTGCGGGCTTAGGGAAGGATGCTCCATCCATCTTGCTTTATCCCAAAGAGCATCTCAAAGGTGATCGGATTGGATTTAATAGGTGGGGGTTTGGGGGCTTTGATGGAGGTTTTTGGGGGGGGGGGGAAGGTCTTCTGTTCACTTGGGGGTGATGAGGTGGAAGCCTCCATCCCTCCATCGCCCAGCAGCCGCAGCCTGGTTCCCGCCGGCTCCATCCGCTGATGGCGTCGCCCCATCTTCCTTCAATCCGGAATGACGAAGGCGGCCATCAGGAGCATCGGGAGGGCCGACGTGGGCCCGTGACAAATGGCTTGGTGACAGTAATCGCCCCATTAGGATCTGCACGGCGAGCCCCGGCGCAGCCGCCGCGCCGCGCTCCTCCCCGGCACCGGGTGCAAGGAAAGGTCAATGCAGCGGCACCGAGCGCCCGCTCCCGATGCCTTGCATGCTAATGCACCCTTGGGATTCCATTCGGATTCCGAGTGAATGCAGCTGAACCGCTCGCAGTCAGGTGTTTCTTCCTCTGGTGCCCGTTGGGGATATGGGGGGGGAACTGTCGGTGCGGGAAGGTAGGATGGGAATGATGGGGTTTGTTGATGCTTTGACCCCAAAAGACCTGCATCACCCCCAGCCAGGCTAAACCCTTTGCCTTACACGTTGCCCTCGTCTTCAGAGCACCATGGAATGGGTTGGGAAAGCTCCTCCAGCTCCGACCCCGTGCCATAGGCAGGGACACCTTCCCCTTAGAGCAGCTTGCTCCAACCCACATCCAACCCGATCGCATCCTCTTTGCCTTGCGCTCTAAGACAAAGGGCATGCGGCCATCGCCATGCACGTGCCCCCTGTGCAAGGAGCAATTCCCCTTCCTCCCCATGGATTTACACTCTGGGAATGAAGGTGCACATCCAGCCTGGGAAAGGGATGATGGGCACAAATAGGGGGGGCATCGTGGTGCCTACAAAACCTTTCCAATGGGAAGCAAGGGTTTCCTTGACCTTTCCACCCTCTGAGGTGCAATGGAGTCAGTGCCGGGTTGGGATTGAATTCCCGGGATGCAGCTGTGATTTGCAGCCATTTTCCAGCAGTGGGATGCCGGGATTTCATGCCAAATTGGGATGTTCCCCTCCTTGGGTGGCTTTTATCCCACCAAATGGGGTGATTTAGGAGCACAAGAGGGGGCAAATCCTCCTACCCCGTGTAAAACTACGCTTAGTGCAGTGCCTGGGCACGCTTACGAGGGTGCAAACGTGTGGATATGGGAAAACACAACGCTGGGGCATCCGTATCCCATTCCGGATCCATATCCCATTCCAGATCCACGGCGATACAGGCGGGATGCTCGTCTCCTAAAGGGGAGCAGAATACAACAGGAGGGGATTGATGGTTTTCCCACCCCATAAAGTGGTTGGGTTTATTTGCAGCGGGTTCCTCTAAACCACCTTCCCGGTCCAGGTTGGAACGATTCCGCCCTGGAAAACCGGCACCCGAAGGGATAGCTCAGCCTACGTTAAATGCTAATCGCAACGGGAAGATGGACTCGTTTGGGAACGAAGGAATCAATGGGAATTGGGGATCCCCATGCTCCAGCCCCCCTCCGAGATGCTGGGGAGCGGGATACGGGGAGGGGATGCCCCGGCGACGGCGGCTGCACAGAAACCGGGAGATGAAAAGGGTGAGAGGCCTCGGCAAGCGAGGGCTGTCGGGGTGATGGATGGGGGTGAGCGGAGGGTGAGGCCCCTCCTTCCCCGGAGCCACGAGATGCCAAAGGGATTCCAAGAACAAGAGAGCACTGTTTCACCCCGAAAGCCTGGAAAAAAATGGAAAATCCACTCCCTTCCCGGTATCCTGCAGAGCCGAGGGATCCGCTCCTTTCCCTGCTTTTTTCTTTCGTCTTGGTTTGGGTTTTCCACCTTTTTTTTTTTTGGGGGGGGGGGTGGGGGGGTGCTTTTTTTGGCTTCCTTATTTCCATACAAATAAATAAGGGCGCCGAGGACGTGTCAATGGCAGCGCTGCCGGGTCCAATCCGCCTGGGAGCTGCTGGGTGTTCCCAGCTCTGTTTGCTTAGGAAACAATGAGGCGCAGGGAGGAAGAGGAGAAGCACGGGCAGAGCTGGGGCAAAGCAATTTTGAGGGGACCACCCCCCCCCCAATAACAACCCCCTGGGAGCCAATGGAAACGGGGTTCATTTGGCAAAGCAGCTCAATCCCACGGGTTTCTTTCCCTATGGATGCTCTGCACTGATGCTCGTTTCCCTTCCCTGCCCATGCTCCATCCCTAGGGGAGGGAGGATGGACACAGTGACCCCAAACCCACCCCAAATGGGATGGGGAGCAGCGTTGCTGTGCCGTGTGCCCCCCTAATGTAATCCCCAGGGCGCCAGAGGCACCGGAGTGAAGGGATCCATGCGGGATGCTCGTGGTCGCACTTAGCCATAGGGTTTTAATGGCAAGAATAGGTTGGGAGCTCTTTTCCCACTTCCCATGGCCTTCCCAGATGCAGAAACCTCCCCCCAGGTGCAGGATATGTGTTTAAATCCCAGGGAATGAGCAGAGCTGGGATGCTGGAGGGGTCCCAAGCCCCAGTGAGGGCTGCTTTGCTCCCTCCCATCTCCTTTTCCTTCCTTTCTCCTGTGTTTCTTGCCACATTCCCGCATCCCATTTGCCATCCCACTCCTCATGAATGCATAGGGAACGGGACTGACAGCAGGATAGAATGCCCAGGTCAAAACATGGGAGCTATGGAGTATCAGGGAGCTCATTGCCATTAAAACCCATCATTTTAAGGAAATTAATGGAGGTTGAAAAATTGGGTGGATTCCCAATAACTCCAGGGGTTGGGAAAGGTGGGTGCTGGTGGGGCTTGCCAAGGATCCAGCATCAGCAGCATAACGATGCCGCGCGGCTATGGATGCTTCCTGGGTACCGGCATCCCTGGGAACAGAGGCTTTGGGATTTGCCAAATCCCAAAGGCTCCCAAAATGCCGAGCAGGAAGAGCTTTGGGAATGCTGAGCGGTGGAAGGGGTTGGAGGGGACATTATCCAGGGGGGGGATCCGTTGGGATGTGCTCCTGCCTGTTAGGTTTTGGGATGAAGAAGCCTTCGATCGGTCCCTTGGGCGAGGTTGGGAGGGGAAGGGTGACCCCCTGCCACCCATGGGACACACAGGGATCGGGTGGGGGGCAGAGACACCCCCCAGCTCCATCCCGAGGTTTTCCCTTCCCAGTGCTCTCAAGGGGGATCATTCCCCTTTGGATTTAAGCTGGACACCCCCCTGCTGGTCCCCTTGGTGGGGGGACATCCCTCTGGCCCTGACTAGCATGGAGGGGGACACGACACATCCCACTGCATCCGGCTGCATAAGGAAAACACATCCATGCGTGGTAACAGGGACGTATGGGATTGCAGACATATGGAAACGGGGATGCATGGAATGGCAGACATGGAAACAGGGATGTGGGGAATTACACACATGGAAACAAGAACGCATGGACACACACTCATGCTGTAGCTCCATCCCAAGGCATCACCCTATGACCCCCCCCATAGCTCTGTCCCTGCAGTGACCTGACCCACATCCCCACAGCCAACACATATATAACACATATAACAACGCGTGTAATACATATACCACGTATAACAACATGTGTAACACATACAACAACATGTGTAACACATACAACAACGTGTGTAACACATATAACATCCATAACAACCCCTATAACATATATAACCCCTATACACGAGGATGCTATTGCACCCAAGCAGCATAAAACAGGGCACGCAAGGCCACAGCGCACATTTGGGGGTGCCTTTGAGCACCCACACAATACCCCCCGGATCCCTTTGGCTGCCTGCGAGCCCAGGGCTCTCCATATGACCATATACATGGATGGATGGATGGATGGATGGATGGATGGATGGATGGATGGATGGATGGATGGACGGCCAGGCACATACACAAGGAGGTTGCGACACCGCGCGCACAAACCCAGCTGTTGCACCATGAACGGGGCCGCATCCTGCACCGGGTTCATTGCCTTGAGGCATCAATGGGGATGTGCACATGCATACATGTATATACACACGCGTGTACACGCACACGCGTGCACTGGCCCCAGAAGGTGACGAGCTGCCGACGGGATTTGCATCCCATTAACAAGGGTTACTCCGTAAGGCAAAAGAGCCCTCAACCCCTCAAGGTTTGGGGTGCGGGAGGAGGAGGAGGATGGCTGGAGGAAGGGCTGAGGAGGGGAGGAACGGGGCGGGGAGCCGCATTGGGAAGCGAATCACGTCGGGTAATTTATGGGGGATGCTGCGGCGGGAGTTGAAGACCTCGATGCCTTCCATAAACTATTCCACTTGTTCCAAACCCGCGGGGGCTGGGAAGGAATTTGGGGGGGGGGGGGGTGGAATAGTTGTATTCCCCTTGGGAATTTCACCTGGGAGCGACCCTGTCGCATCTCCCCCAGCACCCAGCATCCCCATTGAAGGTAAAGGTTGGGTTTTAGGGTGCTGCATCCCTTCCAAGAGCCCCTTTTCCAGTGCCGTCCTGTCCGTCCCCCCCCCCCCCCGAGCCTCATTCTCCATTCGAATCCCTTTGACTCCCGGGAAAGGCAGCGGCTGGGAGCGGGAGCGGCCTTTGCAGCAGTCACACTTGTCAAGGGAGCCCATCTTTTAGCCCTCAGGAACAGCAAATCCCCGTGAACTCTGGGTGAACCAAGATTGAAGCCATAAATCAGCCCCACAAAAGCCCTGCTGCTGCCTGCGCCTGCCGGGCTCCTACCTTTAACGCTTTCACGGGCGAAGGAGGAAAGGACAAGGAGGAGGAGGAGGAAAAGGGGGGGGGGGAAACGTCCCCGTCCCCGTCGTCCCCCCCTCCCCATTCCAAAATGAATGCATTACAATAAACCCACCCAAATCCACGTTATTGATTACGCGGTTTGAGGATGAGGAGGCAGCAGGATGCTGGTGCCTTCTTAAGGTGAAATGAAGGCTTCCCCCCCCCCCCCCGGGATGGATTGGGGTGCTGCATTTTGGGGGGGGGGGTGTCAAGGAGAGGGGAGATGAGGAGGCTGCGGAGGAAGGGAAGGGGTGGAAAGGGGCGATGGAGGAGAAGCGAGCATTGATTAGCGAAAGGAAATAGCTGGCGTAATGGATCTGGGAGGGGAGGGCTCTGTGGTGGAGGGGCATCGATCCGCTAATGGGAGAGAGAAAATGGGAATGGGGGGGGGGGAAGAAATGCATATATATATATATTTATATATATAAAAAGCCTATTAAGGAATAGCAGGCAGCGTGCGGTGCATACAGATGGGCAGCGCTGCCTGCTCCTGCTTCTACCTGCAGCCGGCAGCATCCCAACCCCACACGTGGGGGTTTCATCCCTTTGAACCCCCCCCTCTCCTCCTTCCCTTCCCACTAACCCAAGGGCTTGGAAACCACAGGGAAAATCAAAACACAGCTTCATCCCGGGGCGGGATGCTCCAGGGATGCTTCCCTCCCCCGCAACATTCCCTCTTTCCCGGCTAATCCAAGATGCCAAACAATCTGATGGATATGGGGGGGGGGGGGAATTATGATGTTAATTCGCAATGCCCTTTTCCTGCCGAATTTAACTGGGAGTTAATGCGCACCGGAAACGCCGGCTCTCCTCCTGCCTCGCTAATGGGCTGAGGTATTAGCTTGCTTCTAACGATGCATACAAATGGGCTTGTCTCGGGGGGGGGGGGGGGGGGGGGGGCTGCCCTAAGATTTATGGCTCTTTTGCCTTCTGGAGCTGTAAACAAGGCAAGGGGAAGGAAAAAAAACCCACACCCCCCCCAAATCCCATTCCATAAACCGCTTCCTACCTGCAGGAGCCGGGAATAAAAGAGAGGAGGCGGGTACCGGGCGCAAAAACTTGACTTTATTCCTATTTAGGGGGCATTTCCCATTAAAGGGGGGGCACCCGGGAGCAGGAAATGCGCTGCTTGGATGTGGGGGCTCAAGCCGATGAATTGCCACCCCTTTCCCCCAATGGGCCTGTACTGGGGGGGGGTTGGAAGGGATTTGGGGGTCGGGAAGGGGGGTGATGGAGATGCTGTAAGGGTGGGAAAGGGGGGGGTCCGCGCGCGTTTTCACTGTTTTAATGGGGTTTTCCGTTATTCTTCTCGTTTTAATGGTGTTTTTTTTTTTTCCCAGAGGCAAGCGGGGAGCGAGGTTGGTTCCCCCCTCCCCCGGGCATCGCCGCTGTTCCCGGAGGGAATTCCCAGCTAAACCAGAGAGGAAAAGAAAGGGAAAAGAAAGAGAGGGGGGAAAAACACCCGAAATGGAGCCAAAAAAAAAAGAATAGAAAGGAGCAATCCCAGGGAAATCCTCGCTTCTCCGCAGGTTTCGGAGCCGCCGGAGCGGGATGAGGGGGCCGGAGCTTGGGAGCGAATGGCAAGGATTTGGGAAGAGTTGGCTGGAATTAGCGGTTCTGGTAGGTGCGAAGTGCGGCCGTGTCCCGGGGGGGTTCCTGCTGGGGGGACTCCGAGAGGCCCCCAAAAAGGCGATTTAAAGGGGGGAAACAAACCCCAAAGTGGAAGAGGGAGAAGTTTTGGAGTTGGAATTCCAAGCTCCAGGAGTTTTTCCTTGCTTTCCTTGTGGATGTTGTTGGGGGGGTGAGGGGAATAAAGTCCGTTTCTTGGGAAGTAGCATTCAGGACCGGGACTTGTAACCATCACTGGGGGTGCATTAAATCACAGCGATCCTATAGATTATATAGACTATATAGATATTATCTATATTATCTGTATTATTTTATTATATGCCTAATTTGTATTATATGTAATATATATTCAATATTCCAGATTACAGACTGCACCTTGTCTCCTTTATAGCTTTTATATCAACTTTATCTCTTTTATGTTTTATCTCGTGGCTATTCTATAGGATCTATCCTACATTCTTGGTTCTGTATTCTAGAATCTAGATTACACCTTATGTATTCCACCTTTAAGCTATTTTATCTATTATCTATTCTATTTTATGTATTTTTTTGTCTATTTTATATATTATATACAATATTTTATATAGTATATATGATTATATTTTGAATGATCCGATATATATCTATATTATATATATTATCCTTCTCATATATAGAACGTATTTGTTCTAAAAACATACATTTTACATATTAAAATGAATACATATATCTATGGTATATATAATAGTTATAGAATACATATTATAATGCTATATAATGTAATTTATATTTTAAATATTGCATATCTTATACGTTCTATACTTTTTAATGCATTCTATAAGCTACATTATACGTTATATATTATTATTAAACATTATGCATTCGATATGATTATTAAACCTTGTGCATTATACACCCTGCAGAATATTTCAGGTTTTATTCTAAACTCCATCTTTCCAACTGCTGTTATCCAGGCAATTTCCTCTCCTATAGGTTCATACCGTTACATACGCTTTAGACACACGCACTTCACCGATCCCCATGGAAAACCGGGCACCCGCTCGCCTGCCCCGAGGCAAACCCGACCCCCAAAACCCCTCCCGCACCCCGCAGGACCCGGGTTCGAGTCCCCGCTCCGCCCGCCCGCTCCCTCGGGGTGGAGGGGGGGGGACGCGGCCTCCAAGTCCCGATCCTTGCCCCCCCCCCCACTTCATTAATGTTCGTTCTCGTTATGGTGGATGACGTCATTAATTGGCGTTTTATTGGTGTTATTGCTGCTATTGGAATTTAATTTCATATTAATTAAATCGCATGGTAACGTAAATCTCGTCCTATCCTAACGTTCACGGTATCTATTGGGCATTATTGGTATCGACGTTATTATTTCCATTGCTTCTGCTATTATTGGACTTATTATTATACTATATTATTGTCCTTATTGCTATTTTCATCTTCTCCTATTGCTATCATTGCTACCGTTGCTGTCGGTGCTGTTTCTATTGACATGGTTTTATATATTATTCCTATTATTGATATTATTCCTCTTCCTATTACTTTATTATTAATTTATTCTTGTTCATTATTTTATTATTATTTTTATTATTTTATTGCTTTTAGGATATTTTCGCTGTTATTGCTCTTCTTGTTATTCCTATAGATATTATTGCTATTTTCCCTATCGTCGCCATCATTGATGCTATTGCTATTATTATGATATTATATTATCGCTATTGATATTATTATTGTCGTTAATAGTAGCATCACTAATTAATAGTATTAGCAATCCTATTGCAATGATTGTTACTATTATTATTGCCTTGTTCCGTCATTATTAACACTTATCGGCATTTATTATTGCTGTTATTATTATTATTAATATTAATATTGCTATATTATTAATATTAATATAATTACCCCCATTTTCCTCTCCTCAAAGCTGCTTCTTAAGAGCAAAACATTCCCCTCTAGCATGTAACACGCGTGTTCACGTACACGGGCACACACACGCGTGTCCGACCTCCCTGTCCCATGATGGATAAAACACACCCTGGGAGACAATAAAACACCGTTTTTCCAACCCAAAAAAGCCTTGGCACAAAGGGGGGGTGGGGGGCTTCATAGGGACCCCCCAAAAAGCCCAAGGGGCCCCCAACCCCTTGCATAGACCCGCATGGGAACACGCGTGTGCACGGAGCACATGGCTTGAACATAGAGGATGCCCCCCCAAAAACACCCCTAAATGTGAGGGGGGATCCCCCCTCAAAGGGCCCTCAGCACCCCAAAACCACCCCCAGGGCAAGGAGAAAACCCTATCCAGGGGGGTTAGGGACAGCTCCTCCCCCCTTTAAATGGGGGTCCCCCATCCCCAAGCCCCCCCCCCCCCCCAAGTTAAAGGGGCTCCCCCCAAACCTGACCTCTGGATGGGACAAGGGGGTGGGAAGCAGCCCTCCAACACTGGGGCCTCAATGGGGGGTGGTGTTGCACGGGGGGGGGGAGAGCAGCTCAGCATCACCCGCTCCACGCGTGTGCACACACATGTGCCAGGCATGTGGGTTTCCACCGGGCACACACAGGTACATGGGATGTCCCACTGGCACCCGCTCGTGAACACGCATGTGAAGGTATGTTCAAAGGAACAGGGGTGCACACGAGTGCAAAGGTATCACAGACGCGTGCAAACGTATGTATAGGTATCACCTTCCTGTGTGCAGGCACACGCATGAACACGTGTGTAAAGGTATCACGGTCACACACACATGAACACGTGTGTAAAGGTATCACGGTCACACACACATGAACACGTGTGTAAAGGTATCACGGTCACATAGACGGATGAACACATGTGTAAAAGTACCACCATCACACACATGCATGAACACGTGTGTAAAGGTATTATGGTCACACACACATGAACATGTGTGTAAAGGTATTACAATCACACACATGCATGAACACGTGTGTAAAGGTATTGTGGTCACACACATGCATGAACACGTGTGTAAAGGTATCATGGTCACACACGTGAACATGTGTGTAAAGGTATCATGGTCACACACATGCGTGAACACGTGTGTAAAGGTATCATGGTCACACACATGAACACGTGTGTAAAGGTATCACGGTCACACACGTGAACACATGAACATGTGTGTAAAGGTATCATGGTCACACACATGCGTGAACACGTGTGTCAAGGTATCATGGTCACACACACATGAACACGTGTGTAAAGGTATCATGGTCACACACATGCATGAACACGTGTGTAAAGGTATCATGGTCACACACATGAACACGTGTGTAAAGGTATCACACATAACATGTGTGTAAAGGATGAACACATGTGTAACACATGTGTAAAGGTACCACCATCACACACATGCATGAACACGTGTGTAAAGGTATCATGGACACACACATGAACACGTGTGTAAAGGTATCATGGTCACACACACATGAACCGGTGTGTAAAGGTATCACAGTCACACACATGCATGAACACATGTGTTAAGGTATCACGGTCACACACATGCATGAACACATGTGTAAAGGTATCATGGTCACACACATGCATAAACACGTGTGTAAAGGTATCACGGTCACACACATGCATGAACACGTATGTAAAGTTAACACCGTCACACACGTGAACACATGTGTAAAGGTATCACGGTCACACACATGCATGAACACATGTGTAAAGGTATTGTGGTCACACACATGCATGAACACGTGTGTAAAGTTAACATGGTCACACACGTGAACACATGTGTAAAGGTATCACGGTCACACACGTGAACACATGTGTAAAGGTATCACGGTCACACACATGCATGAACACGTATGTAAAGGTATCACATTCCTCTCTGCAAGCACAGGTACCACATATAACATCATATATGGGGTGGGTCTGTCCACCCTATAGCCCCCCTATCCCTATAACCCCCCCCAATGCACTGAAAGCCAATGACGAGATAATGAAAGCAACCGGCGTCGTGTCCCCCCCCCATCACCTCCCCAATACCCCCTCCGTGATGCCACAGCCCCGATGCACCCCAAAACCCTGCTTTCAACCTAAAAAGGGCCTAAAGGAAGGGAAGTGAGAGCGGGAACACGCACGGAATGAAGTCCTCCCAGGCAAGAAATGACCTTTTCTGCTTTCTTTCCCCCCAAAACGAGGGTGTTTTAACCAAACGAGGGGTCCCATGGGGCACCCCCGCTCCCCCACCCCTTGCTTTTACCACGTTTGGCTGAAGGAAAAGCCTCCAATCCCTGTTCTTTGGGGAGAAACACATCCAAACCCTTAATTCAGAGCATCCTTTATGGATGCTGCTTCGCCGGCCGGGAGATTGAGGTTGTAGCCGTGGCAATGGGGGTGATGCTCGGGATGAAGGGAAGGGAAAGGAAGGAATTTGCCCCCCCCCTTTGCATCCAGGGCTGGGAATGCTCGAACAAACGCGCCCAGATCCCGTTGCTCGTCTCCAGCAGCAGCAGCAGCGCTTTGGGGTCGGGGAGCGTTGGGCTAATCAAGATAAATACGGGCGGCATGGCAGGAGCGCGGCAGCCGCCGCTAACGAGGGCGAGAGGGACCAGAGAAGGGCTCCGGATGCTCCACATCCCCATTGCCATGGTTACCGTGGGGCTGGGGACCGCATCCTCCATGCGAGGGGTGCGGGGAAGGGAAGGGATGCGCCCACGTCCAGCCCCAACTTCCGTAGGGCAGCACCCGATGGAAAGCAATGCGTGTGGAGGGGGAAAAGGGCAAAAATCAGGCTTTTCCGACGTTATTCATAGGGATTTTTTTGCTGATTTTTCCAATATAGAGCAAAAATCCTCATTTTTAGCTATTTTTTGGGGGAAGCTATTCTAGGAAACAATGGATTCCACCTTCCAGCCCCTCGCTGGGTGAATATTCCCCCCTGCTGCACTGAAACTAAAGGACATAGAGGGAAGCATCGTTGCTCCCTTCCCTCATAGGCATCTTTCCCGATGGGCTTCCCAAACCCAGCCCTTTGGGATGCAGCGATGGGGGAATGTGGGAGCTGCTCAGCAGCGAGGAGTTGGGGGGGATTTGCTGCTCCGGGAGCTGCTTAGCGAGGATCCAAAGGGATTTAGTGGGGTCTAAAGAGGGAAAATTCGGGATGGGAGCGAGGAGAAGGTGAATGAGCCTCAGGCCTGGAGGGTGGGAGATGAACGGCGGTGCCGGGGCGGGGGGGAAAGGGCTTTAAAACAGCTGCTGGCAGGGCTATAAAGCACTTGGATTTACGGCTTGGCGCTGCCAGACACCCGCGGGAGGCCTTCCCAAGGAATTCCCTGGCTTTCCAATGGGAAAAGGCAAGGCAGGAGCCACGTGTGCCGGAGGAAAGGATGGACACGGTCCCTGGAGCACACAGAGTGGGGCTGAGGGGGGGGGTGTCCCCCACATGGGCCCCCCCCGGGGTGGATGTGCAAGGATGCTCATGCACATGTGCGCACCATGGAGGTGATGGGGAAGAGGCACCCCACAGCTGGATGTGGGTAGCACCCAGCACCCGGGTGGGTAGCGCCCCATATCCCAGCAGCATCCGAGGAGGTAGCCCCACATCTGGATAGCATCTTACAGTGACACCCCACATCTGACACTGCCGTTGAGGTGAACCCCCCCCCCCAGTCCAAGCAGCACCCAAGGTGGCAACCTCCACATCTGGACAACATCCCACAGTGACACCCCACATCTGGGCAACATCCTATAGTGACACCCACATCTGGTACCCCCATCGAGGTGATGCCCCCTGGTATTCAAGCAGCAACCGACGTGTCAGCCCCACATCTGGACAGCATCTTACAGTGATACCCCACACCTGGACACCACCACCCCCCTCCCCATTGCATGGTGATACCCCACTTCTGGTCAGCATCTTAGGGTGATGCCCCACATCTGTATGCCTAAGCAGGCCTGCACCCCACAATCTGGGCACCCTCATCCTGCTGCATCCCAGACCTGAGCATCCTCAAAGAGCAGCACCCCACAACTGAACACCCCCACCCACATCAGCACCCACACTTGGATGCCCCCCAACGTCAACGCCCCACATCTGGGCATTTCCCCTCATCTGAGCATCACCCCTCATTTGAGCATCACCCCACATCTGGCCAGCTTCCTACCACAGGCCCCCCACATCTGCGTGCCCCAGGACTCCATCCCCTCACCCCCTCCCCTTCACAGCCTCCTATGACCTCCCCCCCCCCCCAACATGTGCCCAGCCCCACACCTCGACCAGGGCTTTCTCTGTCCCTGACCTCTGCAGGGACCTTTCCCTCTCTTATCTCCTCAGATAAGGAGGGAAAAAGCCCTTTTCCTGACGGAAAGATGCTCTCCAGCCCGGGAGGGGTGTGGGGGGGTATTTCAATCCCAACCCCCTCAAACAAAAAGCGGGGGGGGGGGGGGTCATTTAGGGCCCTGCCCTATCTACCCCCCCCCCCAAATCAGTGTGACCCCTAAATGCGACGAGATGCGAGAACAATCCCCCCTCCCCATAGCTCTGCGATTCCCCCTCTTCCTACATCCCTCCTGCGCCCCATTCCCTATTTAACCCCCTTCCCGGGATCGTTTTTCCAGGAAGGAGAAGCTTCAACCGGGAATTATTGGGATGAACAAGTAAAAAGCAGGATTAAACCCATCACAACCTCACCATTATCCCTAATGAACCGAATATTCGCCTTTCCCCCCCCCTCCCCCCCGCACCTTGGAGCAGCGGGATGCGAGGTCCAGGGCAAAGTACACGGGCGGGTATCGCGACAGGCACAATCACGACAGCGGAGCCGGTATTTCCAGCAGCGGTGTGATGAGCTCTAATCAGGTCTCGGCGCAATTAACACCGCCTGCAATCACTGCTCCCCATTAGCGCCATCAGGCCCCGCGTATCGTTGCTAATAAATACCCCGAAGAATTAAAGATGCTCCCGAAGGGCTGAAGCCGGGTTTTGACATCCCCAAACGGGAAAACACCCCCCAATCCCCCCCATTAAACCCAATCTATAAACGTTATTTATGGCTATTATCACGGCCAAACTTGCTCAAAGGCCCGTTCGGCCGCTGTTTGGATGCTTCCCCCCCTTCCCCCTTCCAAATCCAGCCTTAAATCAACCTTTTCCAGCCCCGATTCCGCAGAGGAATTGGGAAAAAGCGGAGTCAAAAGTAAAGGTAAAGGAGGTGGTGGTGGTGGGGGGAATAAACCCATTTCCAAGGTGGAATTAAGACTTTAAGGAGAAGGAGGAGGAGGGTTTTTCTTCCTCCAAAAGGAGCTTTTTTTTTGGGGGGGGGGGGGGGGGAAGAAGAAGAGGGGGGGTTTAAAGGCTCCCAAGAGCAAGGTTTTACCCTGCCCCACCCCCAAAGTAAGGAGAATTCCTAAATAGCCTTAAAATAAGAATAAAATAATTGATATTATAAAATAAAAAGGGATGGATTCAAACACACACACACACCCCCCCCCGCCCCAGGGTGTTTGGGGCCATCAGAACCTGCGGGTTCAACCCCCAACCCCAGTCCCCTTTGTCCCTGTGTCCAAAGGCAGGGTCGTGACCCGGTTAATGTGGAGCCAACCTGGACGTAAACACTTTAGGGGCTCTTTAAACATTGGGAGGCACTTCAAGGATCCTGGGATGGGGCTGGGGGGGGGCCGGGGTGGTCCAGGGGGTCAATGGAGGTGGTGGGGGGGGGGTCTGGGTTTTATCTCGCATCCTCCTTTGGGAAAGGAGCCTCCTCGACCTCCAAAAATGAATCTGGGCATGGGAAGGGGGGATAAAGAGGAGAAAAGGGGGATTAAAAGAGGGGGAAAGATGGGGGAAATGGGGATAAAATAGGAAAAAATAGACGTAAAGTAGGGAAAAATAGGAGTAAAATAGGGAAAATGGTAAAAAAAATCGGAGTAAAACAGGGAAAATGTGAAAAAATAGGAGAAAAATAGGGGAAAATAAGGCTGAAATAAGGAAAATGGGAATAAATGGGAAAATATAGGAATAAAGCGGGAATAAAGGAGAAAAAGGTGGAAAGATAGAAAAATAGAGAACTGGGAAGAAATAGGAGGAAATAGAAGAAATAGGAATAAAATGTGAATAAAATAGGAAATAAATAGCGGAAGTAAGGATAAGATAGGAAAAAATAGGGAAAAAAAGTAAAAAATAGGCATAAAGAAGGAAAAATAGGAATAAAATAGAAAAATGGGAGTAAGTAGGAATAAAATCGGGAAAAGAAGAATACATAGAAATGAAATAGGAATAAGACAGGGAAAATAGGAATAAAATAGGAATAAGACAGGGAAAATAGGAATAAAATAGGAATAAGACAGGGAAAACAGGAATAAAATAGGAATTAGGCAGGAAAATAGGAATCAAATAGGAATAAGACAGGAAAAACAGGAATAAAATAGGAATTAGGCAGGAAAATAGGAATAAATAGGAATCAAAGGCTGGGAAAGGGAAAATAGGAATAAAATAGGAAAAGAGGTGGGAGAAAGGAAGAAACAGGATTAAAATAGGGAGACAGCGGGGGGATCTTTAAACCCGGGGGGGGTATCGTGGGGTTTGAAGCAGCCTGGAGGGATTCAGGAGGAATAGGAATCAATGGGAAGTTGGGGTGGTCAATCCCGTCGGGATGTACCTGGGCCGCGAGTGGGGGTCCCCGCTTTATCCCTCCCCAGGCATCGCCGGCTGCGCTCTCTGCCTTGGGTGCCTCTAATTGTCCCTATAAACCCGGGGGATAATTATAACCTATCATTATAAATGCATCCCTGCCTGCCCTTCGAGGTCCCTGTCCATAAATCCACAGGCTCTGCTTCAAAACACACCCCACACCCCCCCCCCAGAAACACATTTTTGGGTTAAAAGGACCCCATTCGAGGCAGGCATCGATGCGTTTGGGCATCATGCCCCTGATGCGCATCGCTCCGCAGGTCTAGGGGGGATGGAGGGGGCCGAAAGAGCAGGAGGGTTGGAATGCACCGGTTTGGTCATTAAAAAGAGGATAAATAAATAATCAGCAGCATCAAACAGCCCCGAATTCCCGGTCCGCAAAGCGCTTTCAGCTTGTTTAAGTTTCTGATTGCACAATCAAGGAATTAATTGGGAATAAAAAAGCGAGCGGCTCCCAAGGAGAGGAAGAGGAGGGATGGGGATGGGGATGGGGAAAGGGGGGGAACGAGGGTGGAGCCGCAGCAGCAGCATCTTGGAAAAGGGGGGGAAAGAAGGATTTGGGGGGCGGTGGGAGATGCTCTGGCCATAAATCACCTCTCGTGTCCCACCTTCCACCCCCTTTTGGGGGCTAAAAATCGCTATTTTTATGATGGCAGAGCGGGGGGAGCTTCTTCCCTTTAGGGGTGTTTTGTTGTTTCTCACCCAAATGGAGGGGTTCTGCCAAAGAAATGGGGGGGGGTTGCTCCTTCTTGTCCTTAATTCCCCCTAAATAAGGCAGGGAGGGGGCAGCAAGAGCCCCCCCACGCCTGGGATGAGGCTGCTTTGATTGGCAGCTGTCAGAAAGAGCAGCCCCCAAGCAGGACAGGGGGAATAAAGGCTCAAAACCAGCCTAAACCCACCTGAAGTTTGGAGGAACCCTTTCCCCAAAGCCTCCTGCCACCCCCGGCGGGAGAAACAAGCTCATTCCCTGCCAGAATTCCTTATTTTCCGGATAGGGAAACCCCATCCTCTTCCTCGGAGGAAGAGCGAGGGATCCAAAAGTGTCATCGGGGCCGCAAACTCCTCGGGAAGCAGGCGAGAAGGAAGGGGATAAATGCACCAAAAGCAGAGTTTCTTGGGGGGGGGATAGAGCCAAATCTCCCTTGGGAAGCAGGGAGCGGTCCCAACTCTCCCTTTTCCAGCTTCTCCATTCCACGGCTCGGCCAATTTTGCCATGGATTAGAGAGCAAGGCAAAACGTTCCTGAAGAGAATGGGGAGGAAGAAGGGAATCATCCAGCTCCCTCCGCTGCTTCATTCCTTTACCTCTTCTTTCTTTCGCTCACTCCGCCATCCCATGCGCGTTCCTTTCCCAAGCTGGGAAGGGAAAATCCCCTTGAAAATCCCTTTTCCTCCCCCCCAAAATAATGGAAGGGATGGAACCGCTCGCCCTGAAGCGAAGACGCCAGCGAGCAGGGGAATTAAACCCATCACAACCTCACAACTGAAAACCCCAGCCAGCATCCTCACCGTGGCTGCTGCTGCTGCTGCTTGGGGAGGAAACGAGGGGATTTCACTGCCCCCAAAAACCCCGTTTTAACACGAGGGAACAGGTAAAATGTTCCGCTTGGTCCCTCGCCCATCAGAATTAATCACGGCGACAGATGAGGAAGTCCATAAAACTCTATCTGCGTGTAATGATAGAGGAGAGCGCGATAAATAAACGCCGCCCGTTGGAGGTGCTGTCAGGGCCGGGGCGAGCCCGTAACTCACTCGTTTAACCCCAGGCGCGTGTTTTGGCTTTTAATTCCAATTAACGCCGGGGATGGAAGGGGTTCAACGGGAGAGGGCTGCGAGGAAAGTGCTGGAAGGAGCCGTAATGCGTGTGAACTACGAGCTAAACCCCCCTCCAGCTCAACAGGAGAGCCCTGGGGCGATAAAGGGAAGGGGAAAAGGGGAGGGGGGGGGGGGGAATATGTGTTTCCAGCGCATCAAAAATCAAACGGGAAAGTTCAAACGGGGACCCCTCGCAGTTATCTCCCCATAGCATCTCTGGAGCTGTTATTGGCCCTGGTTCATCCCTTTTCCTTCCTAACAGGCAATACAGGAAGGTCAATCTCGCAGCCTGCTGATGTAGATCTAAGAGGGGTTACCAGCCCTCGCAGGCTCTGGATACAAAGACTTCCTCACCCTTTCCCCCCTCCCATCGCCCAGCTTTTATTGCCAGTTAAACCCTTCGTAAAGCGACTTTGGAGCCCTCTCAAAGCCCGAGCCCCTTTGCGAAGCTGCTTCGAGAGAAGCGGAGCTAAAAACAGAAATCGCATAAAATAAAGAGGGAGCTGCGAAAGGAACCGGTAAAAACTTATCAGGGGAACTTCAAAACAAATTGGACTCGAAGAACATAAAAGAAGGGGGGAGAAAGGGGGGGGGGGGGGGAAGCGCCCTGGCCTCAGATGTTCATTTGAGCCTCCAGAAACACGTTGTTGCTGGGAGTTTTATAGCCCAATAAGCAAAGTAAAGCGAATTATCCCAGCATTGAACAATGCAGCCGCCGGAGGGGGGGGGGGGGGGGGGTACCTCCTGCAGCCACATCTATAGGTGCTGGGGGGCACAGAGCGCAGGGATGAGCTCTGGGGATAGGGGAAGCGGGGGGGGGGCATTGCTTCCTTGCAGCTCTGCATCCAGCCCTGTGTCTCTCTCTGCCTGCCCGTCTGTCCCGCAGCTCCATCCCGCTGGGGAAAGCCGGGGTTCTTTTGCATCGCCATCAAATCCCTGCTTCCCCCTCCTCCTGCACCCTGTTTCTCACCTCCCAAACTCCCAGGGTCTCCTTTTTTTTTTTTTTTTTTTGCTCTGATTTGATAATTTTTTTTTTTTAAACAGATCTTTAAGTTATTTTAAGCTATTTTCATTTTTATTCGTCATTTTTGTTGCCTCAGATCGGGGTTACTTACGTGGCTGGGAGCGCTCCTGGACCAGCCGGGAGGCAGAGCATCTCTGGAGGAAAAGAAGGGAGGGAAGTTTGGCCGCCACTTCACCCTTCTCTCCCCTTGTTTCTCCCGGCTTATTTTGGCGTGGAGACAATGCCACAACACGCAGCGCATCTGCCCCCTCCCCACACAGCCCCATCCCTATGGGACCCCCCCCCCTCAAAGCCCTTCGGAACAGCCTCGGAGCCTCTAAATGGGTGTCCGCGGACCCCGGGGGGGACACGGGGGGGAGGCGACGGGTCAGAAGGGTCGGGGTCAGCCCCCACCGCTTTGCCCTCCCTGTGAACCCTCTCCGGCCTCTCCCCCCCCCCCCCCCAAACTTCCAGAAAGTTTCTTTCCATGGAGCCTCTTTCCATGGAGGCGGCCGGAGCCTAAAAGGGAGCCTGGCTCCGGCTCCTGCAGCACCAACAGCCGTTTCCTCCCTTCTTTGCCCCCCTTTTCCCCCCTACTTTTACCCTTATATCCCCTAGTTTCCCTTTCTTCCTTTCCTTTCCTCCTTTTTTCTCCTTTCCCCCTTGTTTCTCCCCCTTTTTCCTCCTTTTTCCCCTTTTTTCCTCTTCCCGCTCCCTTTTCATTTTTCCCATTTCCCCCCTTTTCCTCTTTTTTTTCCAATTCCCCCTTTTTTTCTCCTTCCCCCCTTTCCCCTCTTCCCCCTTTTTCCCTTTCCCTTTTTTCTCCTTTTTTCTCCCTCTTTTTCTCTTTTTTCTCCCTTTTTTCCCACTTCCCCCTTTTCCCCCCTTTTTCTCCCCTTCCCCTCTTCGCCACATTTTTTCCCCTTTCTCCCTTTTTCTCCCCTTTTTTCCCCTTTCTTTTTACTCTTTATTTCCCTCTTTCCTTCCTCTCCCCTTTCCTACTCTTTTCCCTTTTCCCCCTTTTTTCCCTCCTTTCTCTCCATTCCCCCCCCCCCCTTTTTTCCTACCCCCCCAGCCTTGCTCATGTAATTTCCCCTCTCCCTCTGCACCACAGCCAAAGCGGGGGGGGAGATGCGGGGTGAGGACCCTCCCGTAGGCAGGAGCCCACCCTGGGCACCCATGGGTCCTGCCACCCCCAGCACCCCCCCCCATTGGATACACTCAGCCTGGGGGTACAGCACCGCCCCCCAAAGCCCCTTCCCACAGCTCCAAACTCCAACATCCCCCATATCCAAGAGGGAGAAACCCAACCTGGAGCCATGCTCCTTCCTCCCACCCTCCTCCTCCTCCTCCTGCCTCCAGCCCAGCCCGCAGCACTGCAGATGCCCAGCTCTGCCCCTCATCCCCGAGGTGATTTTGGGGGCTGCCTTGCCTCAGCTTGGGGGCATTGGGAGGCTGGGGGGGGGGGGGGGGGAGCACCCACATCCCAGCACCTGGGGCTGCCCCTTCCCCGCGGTTTTACTGCTTTTCCCTGCTCTAAACCTCTCGTTCTCCCCTTCCTGATCCCTTTCCCCCGATCGCCCTCTTTCTGCTTTGATTTCTTGCCTATATAAGACGACATTAAAGATACCCAACTTCCCACGGGATGGGCCGAGCTTTAGGTGCTGTTTCCTGCTCGTTATTTAATTTTATTCCATTTTATTTTATTTTATTATTGTTTTTTAGTCTTACATCATCTTCTTTTATCTTACGTTCTCTTATCTTATGATTTCTTATTTTATCTTGCTTTATCTTATCTCTAGGTTAGTATTCTATTTTGCTCTATTTTCCTCTGTTTTGCTCCGTTTTACTCTACTTTGCTCTACTTCATCTTACTCTCTTTGGCTCTCGTTTACTCTATTTTACCCTATTTTGTGGTTTCAGGCCTGGGTTTTATCTGCCTTCTGCTCCTTAGCTGCACAGGCTGGGATCTCCCTTGGAAAAAGCCCAAATCCCAACTGGCTCCCAACACCTTTCCCTGCTCCGTAGAGGAGATGGAATGGTTCCGGGTCCTGTCGATATCTTTTCTCTTTCCAGCCTCATCCTTGTATTAATATCACTGAAGGAGGATGTGAAAGAGGGGAAGGGGAAAAGAAGAGGATGAGCTTTTCCATACAAACTCCTCGGGATAAATGGGAACCTTCCTCTCCCCCTCCATCCCCAGCCATCACAAAGGGGCCTGAGACCATAATCTGTTCCCTGGAAGCTTAAATCGATGGTGGAGAGGGGGAAAGCAAACAGATAAAGAGAATAAAACCCCCATAAAGATGCTGGCAAAGGCTCCCATCCAACACCTCAAGGTCCCAGGCTTGCGGGGGGGGGGCACTTCCAGCAGGCCTCCCTCTCCCAGCCTCTTTCCATAGGGATTTTTAAGCAGCGAACTTCCCAAACCAAGGCCTCATTCACCAACAAAGCAGGGAAAGCTCAAGCCCAGCGTCTCCCTCTGCACCCCCTGCCCTGCCTTGCTCAGGCATGGAGGGGGACACCCAGGTTTTACCCTAAAATCCCCCTATTGCTGGCAACGCGCAGGCCGCCTCCAAAGGCCAGGAGCAATGACTTGGGGTTATTAACGCTATTACTGCCATTATTCCCATTATTATTATTATTATTATTATTATTAAAGAGGCTTTTCATTACCGGGCAAAATTCAATGTGACTTCTTGGCTTGAATGAGTCGATGCGAGGGCACCACGACAGCAGGAGAAATAGTAATAATAATAATAGTAGTAATAATAATAATAATGATTAGCAATAATAATAATAATAATAATAATAAAACTGCAAAAACACCACGAGAAAAAGTTCAAAGAGGACCTAACCCCAACCCATTTTCTGCGGGGTGGGCAAGAAAACACAGAGACAAGCCTGGAAGCGACCCCCAATGCACAGCCCTTGCCTGAAAAGCCCCAATTCCTCCTTTTTTACCCCCATTTTTTATGTGCTGACATTCAGAAGGCAGTGGTGATGCCCTAAAAACCCTGGAGCTGAGAGTTATCTTTAGGCTTGCTTCAACTGAACTTAAGCAGCCGCTGGTGCACATGGGCTCCATTGCACATTGTCCCAGCGTTTTCTTATCCTTATTATGATGATTTTGGGGTGGGTTTGATGGGGGGGGGGGGTGTTGGGGGGGGGGGAGAGGATATAGGGGATCAAATAAGTCACCAGACATAGAAGTAAAACTAATTCACACTGACTGGTTTATTGAACACTGGGACTTCCACGTACACACTAAAACTCTTTATTGCAAGTTTACAATGAGCAGGTCAAAATGGGTCCAAAAAACCACAAATAAGCACGACAAAAAAAAGAAAAAAAAATATAATATAAATAAAGCCCTCGCTACCGACTGCTTCAAACCTTCTTCTGCTTTGATTTCTTGCCATCTGCCACTCGGGCTCTCTCGCACTGCCCTTTGCCTTCTCAGTTTGCCCAGCAAAGCCTCGTGTGCTGCTTCGTAGCGTTTTGTTTGCCCTTTATTTTCCCGTTTTCTAGCGATTTTAAAGCTTCCCCCCCCCCCCCAACACCACCTTGCTACAAAAGAACTTCCTTCGCTCATTGTGCATTTGTAATGCAGAGAAAAATAAAACGGGGGGGGGGGGGGGGAATACCTACATTTCCCTTTTGTTTTGCTGTTGGTTCGTCTGCTTTTGGCGTCCAATATTCCCATCATTTCTCCATTTCCATTCAGCCAACAGAAGATTCCCTTTTGCCTTCTTTTCCCTTCCCCATCCCCCCCAGCTCCCTCCCCATCCCCCAGCTCTTCAAAAAATAAATAAAACCCTTGAAACGGCGTTAAAAAAAACACACAAAAAAAAAAAGAAAGAACCCCGCAGGTACAGACACCTGGCCTCATGCTACCGGACATGCACCTAAAGCCCGTGGTCTTGGGGGGGGGTGGGGGGTGAGGGGACGACGACGACGACGGGACACCCGTTGGGTTTTATACGCACAGGAAAAAAATCATCATCATCATCATCATCATTCTTATTATTATCATAAGAAAAGAACTACGAGGGGGGGGGAAAAGAGGGGGGAAGGGAAAGAACCAAAATATATATATATATATATTAGATTCTATAAATAATCCAGAGTCATTTGTGTGCGGGGCTTGGGGTTGGGGTTGGGGTGAGGGGGTTTATAACCTGGTGATATCCTCCGTGCGCGGGTCCTGCGCGGCGGCCGAGGGCAGCTCATCGCCCGCGGCCGTGCTCGCCGGGGCGGTGGAGGAGGCGGCGGCGGGGGCTGCCGGTGCTGCCCGTACTTTGGTGTTGGGCAGCCTGTGGTCTTTTTTCCACTTCATCCGCCTGTTCTGAAACCAGATTTTGATCTGGCGCTCGGAGAGGCAAAGCGAGTGGGCGATCTCGATGCGCCGCCGCCGGGTCAGGTACCTGTTATAGTGAAACTCCTTCTCCAGCTCCAGAACCTGCTGCCTGGTGTAAGCTGTCCTGGATCGCTTGGGTTCGCCTCCATTGTAATTGGGGTTCACTGGAAAGGAGGGGAAGGAAAACAACAACGAAAAAAAAAAAAAAAAAAAAGAACAAAAGAAAAAAGGCAAAAAAAAAAAAAAACAAACAACAAAAGAAAGGAAAGGAAAAAAATACAAAATAAAAGGAAAAAATACAACAAAAAAATAAAAAACACACAAGGAAAATCAGCGTGGATGGAGAGAGGGGACTGGAGGAGCCGGGGGGGGGGGTGGGGAGGGAAAAAAACACAAAAGTAATAGGCTAAATAGGTAATAAAGAACTTTGGGCAGCTCAAGAGTTTCTATTCTAATAGGAAGGGGTTTCCCTGGCTCAAAAGACTGAATTATTTATGCACCCCTTACAAAGCTTTCGGAGTTTCACACATACATAACAGAGCGAGCCACATGGCTAAGGCTGCCCACAGTAGCTCGGCTATAAAATTTATGGTGGGTGTAATTACCCATTCGGAGTCGTAAATCCAGTTCAATTGTGCTAACCCAAAGCCTCTCATGGAAGGGAAGGAAATAAAAGAGAGGAAGAGAGCGAGAGGGAGCGAGCATGGTGTGAAAAGAAGAGCCGAGAGACAGAAGAGGAAAATAAAAGTTGCATACCAGTACTGACGTGGATTTTTTTCATCCAGGGATAGACTATGGGCTGTTTGGATGCTGTGCTGGTGGGATGCTCGGGGTTTGGCTGGCTGCAGGCTGGAGGGGCTGGGGAAGGAGTGGTGGAGGAGGAGGAGGACAAGGCAGCTTGCTCGCAGAGCTGCTGCGCTTTCTCTGAGAGGTGCTGCCCTCCTGGAGCTGGCCCCGGTCCCCTTTGGAGCGTGGCCGGGTTGCCGGGTGCCTGGAGCCCCCCGCAGCCGAAGGGCCGGTCGGGGAAGGAGGGTCGCGGTACCGGGTACAGCTCCGGGTGGTGCTGGTAGCTGGGCTCCCTGCCCCGGCTATAATACTCCGGACTGTGGTCTGGGATGTAATTATTTTGCGAATATTCCTCGCATGGAGGAAATTTCGGATCGATGTAGTTAGAGTCCATCAAATAAGAGCTCATGATCATTAATTTCTGGAGTGGAAAATAATTTTTCTCGCTTTGTCGTTTTTCTGCTCCATAAAGCCCTCCTACTAGCTGGCGACCCCGTAAAGTTACTTTCACCATGTGACAGCCGCGGCCAATCACACCCGCCAGCCCAGGCCCCGGATTAGGAACCAAAAGCTCCTGCAAAATGCACCCAAATTGGGGGGGGGGGCTTGGTTGGGGTGGGGGGGGGGGTGGGGAGGAATGATGATGATGATGGGACCATGGGAACGGGAGATGCGCATCAATGCGGCCATCACCGCGCCTCTGGGTGGCTGGGGGGGGGATATGCACGCCATAGGGGAGACACCCCTAGGGAGGGAGGGGGGGGGTGTAAGGGTGAGGGGAGGGGGTAAGGGTTAGTGTGGAAGGGGGGTGAACGGGGGGGGCACTGGGCATCCCCCCGCCATCTGAGCTGGGAACAATGAGCCCCCCCCCCCCCCCCCCGGTGTAAGTGTGTGCATGGAGGTGTGCCCCCCCCTCCCAGCTGCATTGACCCTTCAGACCCCCCCCCCAGACTCTTCCCCCAGTAGCCCCCCATCTGCCCCCCAATACTGGGGAGGGGGCCAGGGTACGTTGGGCCCCCCCCCTCCCCAACCTGAACCCTCCCATCCCGGAGGGGAGAGGGTTAAACAGCAGCAGCACCTATTTGGGAGGTAGGGGGGGCGTTACCTGGAAGGTAGAGGCAGGTTTGCCCCCCCCTTCTCCCTGCCTACAACCAGCGGTAAAGGCAGGGCGAATCTGGGGCTCCCCCCATAGACAACGAGGACACCCCCAAAATGCCCCCGCTTTGCTTAGCCCCGGCCTTAAAGCAAAGCAGGAGGGATTGGGGGGGGTGTCTATGATTTTGGGGGGTGGGGGCAGCACCCTGCATCTTCCTCACCCTGGTGCTGTAGGTGAGGTACCCATGGGGTGCCATGGCCAGGCGTGTGCAGCACCCCAGGCCGCTTGACCCTTGCTTTGGGCATTGACCTCCCCATCCTCAAGCTCGGGCGCGGGTAGGGGCGTATATATCTATATTTATATATGAAATTACATATATACACACAAAAATCCATATATATGGGGGGTATATACATATTTATATATGAAATTACATATAGATACACAAACCCCCATATATCTAGGCACTATAGAGCCGTATAGATGTGATTTGGGGTTAAAGCTAGAGGGACACGTTAAAAATGGCTCTCAGCACCCCAGCCCAGGTCGAGGAGCTGCAGATGGATGTCACCACTTTGGGCGGCTTTTCAGCTGCCTCAATTAGAGCTTCCCTTCTGATTTCTCCATCTCCATCTCGCCCTAAAGAGAGGGGCAGAGGAGGGAGGTGGGGTATTCCCTCCTTGTGCTTGATAACAATTATAGCTGAAAATCATAGCTTGCAGGGCATTGCCATATTTTACTTGATAACAATAAAAGTGACACATAAAGTTAACTGTTTATGTTTTATTTATTAGACTAAATGTGCCAGCGGTGTCGAAGGCTTTTGGCTGGTTGTTACAGCTTTTTATGGGGTTGTAAAACGCCATAAATCAGTCACCGCGAAATGGTCGGGGCTCTTTGTGCTCTTGGCTCAGAGTTGTGTTTGCGGTGGCTGCTGCTTCTTCTGGAGAGGAAAAGTAGTAATGGGGGTTTATTTGGATGATTATCAGCCCCCCCCCCCCCCAATCATTTGCTTTTTCCCTTTTTTCCCCTCTTTTTTACCCCTTTATTTTTCTTCCCCATCTTCTTTCTATTATTGTTATTATTATTACTATTGCTATTATTATGACTATTATTATTATCAAGCCCTGGCAAAGATCAAACCCCGCGCTTCCACTTTCTCTCCCCCCCCCTCCCCCCCCCTTAGCAAGTGCCATCAGGAGGATTTAATTAGGAGCGCCGCAATTAAGAGGAAAGCAGAACTTTCCAAGGCTCTGGCATCGCCCATATATTCCCCTAGAGACGAATTTGTGACTGGGAGACGCTCACACAAATTCGAGTCTACAGGGTACATATAGGCGACGGGGAGGGTTGCGGGGGGGGGGACCCCCCTGGACACCAGCTCCGCATCCCTGGGGGGACCCTAGGTGGGGGTTTGGGCTTAAATTGGCCTTTTTTAGGCCTTTTTTTTTGGGGGGGGGGAGGTTTATTGAGGGATTTGCAGGGCTTGGCTAATTGCTGGCCCCATTCACGGGCAGAGCCTGCTCCTTCCTAAAGTTGTAAATCCCGGTTTTACCTATAGAACCGCCTGTATATATCCCCCTATACAAAGTCAAACCCTTCCTCTTCCCCCTGAGCTTTTGGGATAGGGAGTGAAGGCGGATGGGAGCTGGTTGGGGCAAAAAACCAACACGCCTCCGTGCTTAGAAACGTATTCCGGAGCCCAAAGCATTGATTTCAATAGATCCAATAAATTCCTTTTCTCCAGCTATACTTCATCCTGCCCCAACACCTCAAGAGTCATGCAGGGCTTTGACATTTATAGTTGAGCCTGATGCAACAACTTTATTCCAAGGCTGAGGGAATATTGAATAAAGATGGAGAGTTAATAAAGTAATTTTTACCTACGCACATCCTTCCTTCTCTCCCCCCCTCCCTAAAATATATGGGTTTCAATAAGCACCAGTAGAATAAATAAATATCCACAGGTAGCTCTCTTAAAGCTATGCTAGATGTTTAAAAATATATATTATTATTAGAAGAAGAAAAGGGAAATAAAGCACG
Source organism: Pezoporus occidentalis (assembly GCF_034315485.1). Classification (NCBI taxonomy): domain Eukaryota; kingdom Metazoa; phylum Chordata; class Aves; order Psittaciformes; family Psittacidae; genus Pezoporus; species Pezoporus occidentalis. The sequence continues at coordinate 320,841 of NW_026915095.1, read as the reverse complement.
AAACAAACAGGCACCAATCCAAGCACTGAATAATCCCAGGCGTGAAGGTCACAAACGGGGCGGCTCTGGACTCTCGCTTTCTTAACGGGGGAAACTCAACTTTATCCCCCCCCCCTTCCCCTTTGCACCCCCTGGTTCCCACCTCGATAAATCTAATTTTAAGGACTCGCTGCTCCATCCTCTCCTCCTGCGGTTGGTTTATGGGGGGGGGGGCGTTTCTTAAAACAAGCAAAAAACCCTAAAAATCAGACAGAAATCCTCCGGATTTCTTACAAACGCACCCCCAAAAAATGCCTATTTTCCTCTTTTTATTGTTTTTGCCTTCATATTTCCCCCCTCCCTTCTCCTTTTAACCAGAGTCAACCGGTGCCTCCCGTTAAAGTGGATTTTGTATTTATTTAACGCAATTTCCCCCCCCTATTTTTTTGTCTTTTTCCCTGTAAAATAAGTCTGCAGGGACGTGTGAAGAATAGTTGTACAAGAATCTGGCTCTTTTGTCTATAAAGCAGCCCTCCCACCGCTCTCCATCCCTCGTCCCCCCACCACCGTGCCGAGAAACACTTTGGGGAGGGACAAAACCCAAGGAAACGCAGCACCTCGGCAGCGAAAAATGCAGCAAAAAAAAATAACCCAAACCAGGCAGAAAAACTGGGGGAAAAAAAAACATGAAAATTGACTCATTTCGGGCTTTATTTCCTTCTCCTACCTAGGGCGAGGGTGGGAAATAGAGAAGTGGTTAGTGTCGCGGGGGGATTTGGAAGTACAAAGCGCCTTTTTGACAGTACTGAAGAAAAATCAGGATGCATTGTCTCTCCGGATTCATTGTGCTGGCTATTACCATACTGACCGTTTGGTAACCTGTACCGCGGCCCATTAGCAATCTGTGCTCTCCAGCAAAAAATGAAGTACCTATCTACTGGGGGTTGGTTATCCCGTGTTCCCTAAGAATAGGGAAAGCGAAGGGGAAAAGCTCGCCGAGGGTGAACCCTGCCTCTTTGGGATGCGGGAGGTGGCGATCAAATTGGGAGCGGAGTTTTATTGCGAGCTGGGTTTAAGGTGATGATCTAAAGAGAACTAACACACACACACACCATGTCTATATTTGCTATTTAAACAGTTGCGTTCTCCCTACCACAATCAACGCCAGATAACGCTTGAAACCCCCATTTTTTAGCTCCCAACTCGAAAGCGGCGAGGGCGAAGAAGCCCTTTGGCTTTTTGTCCCTTCCGAACGCAAGCAGCAGACAAGGTCTAAGCCATGCAAAGGGATATGCAAATGGTTAATTGATTTTTGTGCTCCCCCCCCCCCCCAACCCCTTTAAATCTGTTGTCAGTAGAAGTAATGAATCGACCTCAAACGATTTTAATAAGCAAGGGCTGTCACCCAAACTCCTGGCCTGCCCATTTTTCTTTGGAGCCTCTTTGCTCTCGACCGAACCAATAACGTAAATATTTATCCCTTCGTTTTAACGCCTGCAAAGACGAATCCCTCCGCTTTGCCACCAAACAGCAACTAAAATATGCAAACCAGGTTCTCCCATCCCCTCCCCCTTTTTCTTCCACCCCCACCACCCCCCCCCCCCAGGAATTCAATTTTCCTCGAATCTCGTTGAAAGTGGCTTTTTAAAAAGTGCCCGCATTTTAATATTGGTGAGACAGCGTGACCTGAATTTCACCTCAACTGTTTGACTTGATCCAATAGGTCACTGCCAAGGAGTTATTGATGGGGGAACTCCATTGAAATTTCTCTCCTCACAAATGGCCTTTAGATCTTCTAGCGAGTTCAATAACTAGTTATAATGTAGAAGGGGAAAAATGAAGCCCAGAGGCAAACTAATTTGATGTTTCATTTTTATGCCGGAGAAATTGTTGGTTTTTGTTCCTCTCGGCCCCGTCGCCAAAGGAGAGGGGGACCAAAAAAGAAAGGGAAGGAGGTCGGAGCGAAGCCCCCTCCTCGCCGAGGCTTCGCCGGGCTACAAATGAGCCCAGATCTTAGTCCTCGTTTAATTGGTATCGGCGCATCAGCCCCAGAGCTCCTCGGGACTCGGTGGAGCAGGAGCTCAGCAAGGGTGAAACTTGCTGTTTGGTAGGAAAGACACCTTTTTTCCTCCCTTTTTAATCATTTTTTTCAATTATTATAATTATTTTATTTTTTCCCTTTATTTTTTCCTTTTTCTTTATTTTCCCTTTTTCTTCATTTTCTTTATCTTTTTTCTCTTATTTCCTTTTATCCTTTTCCCCTTTCCCTTTTTGCCTCCCCCCCCCCAACCCTTGTATCAGAAAGCGATCGTTTAAACCAAATCCACCAGTAACCAAGTGACACCGCTCCCCTCTCCATCTCCTCCTGCGCTTTAACAGGACCCCGCAGCTCTGCTCCCCATAAACCCCCCCAAAAACAGACACCCCCTTCCCCTTTTATTCCTCAGATCACCCCAGTTCGTGTGACCGCATCTGGGCTCTTCCCTCATTTGTTGGCCTTGGGGAGGGTTTTCTCCCTGTTATTTCCTTCGAATCCATTTTATTCCGGGCTTAAAATCTTTGTTTGAGCTCGGGAGGGGGTTCTAGGAGTAGGGGGGGGGCTCTTGGAGGCAGAGGAGAACCCGGCTGGAGGATGCTTTTAAGTGATGTATATACAGGAGCTAAGGTTTCTCCTTGACTTTTCATAGACAAAGACGACTTTTACACTGACCCACCGGGTAATTGCTGAACCCTGGGTTAAGTTGAAAAGAAAACATTGGGCTTGGATTGGGGAAAGGGCGTGTTTTGGGGGGGGGGGGGGGGGAAGAGAAAGTGAAAGTTGAAGGAGAAAGTGTCCAAGGGTTGCAAAGGGCCCATTAGCAGATCTAGAGATGTTATTGTATGGGGTGGAAACATACACAAACTTGAGCCCGAGCCCTCCTGTTGGAGAGAGCTTCTGCTTTCAGCGGTGCTTAATGCTCTTACCCCATGGAAATCTTCCTTGGGGATGACAATATGAACGATTAACATCATCGTGTGTGTGTCGTCGTCCCCCCCGCCCCAGACCCCTTCTGGTTGTAAATCCACTTCTGGGCTCCATAATCCTTCTGGATGGCTTAGGCCGGGAGAAGGGGATGGGAAAAGTTTCTGTGTAGGGACGGGGAATAAAAATGAAGTGGTTTTTCCCAAAAAAAAGGAGTTCATCCAGCCCCAACTGGAGGGGTTTAGGGGGGAGTTTGGGGAAAGAGAAGCCCTGGCCCGCTGTTGCTGCAGAAGGAACGTGGCAAAGGTGGCTCAGCCTTAACTCGTAGGGATGCAGAGCTGCGGGCCTGGCTCCAAAGTGGGGTGGAAGGGGATAAACCAAGGGGAAACTCCCCTTTCTCGGTGCATTTTGAGTCCTCCCAAGCGAAGACTAAGCCCAGGTTTTATCGCGCTGCGCTCAGCCCTTTTTTAACACCCTTTGCAACCCTCTGGGTACACCTCGGATCAACACCCAGCTCTCATTTAAACCTTCGGGTGTGCCTTCCTCTGGATGCAGGGCAATGAAAAGTGGGCTAAAGAGGGATGGAGAAGGGGGTGACACGCGTGAGGAGGTGGAGGTAAGAGAGGGGTCCTGCCCCTATGGGGCCTGGCAGCATCACATGGAGGGCAGATCCCAGCCCCGCAGCAGATGTGGAAGGGACTGGATGAAGGGCAGGATGATTTAAAGGCCCGGTTTTATCGCCTCTCGGGCCGTGTTTTAAACTCTCCCGCTGTGTAAACACGCTCTTCAAACCCGACACGACCCAGATGCGCGCAGCTCCGCGCCCATGGGCGCAATCCAGCCCTGACAGCAGCCGGGCGGGGGAATGGGGCTTTACCTAGGGGTAACTCTGCTCCAGGGAAGGGGAAAGAGGGATGGGGAGGGATGTCCCCTCCGCACCCGCAATCTGGCAAACCCCTTCGCCGAGTCATCAAATAATAATAATAATAGCAATAATAATAATAATAATAGCAATAATAATAATAATAGCGATAATAATAATAATGATGCCCCAGGAAGGCTGCGCGGACACCCTGGAGCCCCTTGTTAAAAGTGGGAAAGACGGGATTGAATGCTTGGAAAAGATGCTCCCCGCTCCCTTTAATGTTTATTTATACTTTTTCTTTCACCAGGGTACTTTCAGTTTAATCTTTCGCAGTGCAATAAACTATTATCTTAGTTAATCCCCAAGGCGAATCCATCAAAACCTTTTAATAAAAACGTTTCCTGGCTTCCGCGGGGGCTTCCAGCAACAGGAGCTGAGAAAAGGCGAGCCCCGGGGTGGGATTTGAGGGGGTATCCCTAGAAATTCCTGCTAGGAAAATAGGGGGAGAGGGGGTCCACCACCACCCCCCCCACACTTTCCTCGGAGGGGTTATTAGGATTCTGGAGGCATGGGGAGCTGCGGGAGCCATCACTCACGGCCCCCGGAGCAAAGGGAGCCGGGCTGGAACAAGAGGAGCCGTGGGGATGATATAGAGAAGGAGGCCGGCAGCATCAATCCCGACCTGATAAGAAATCGGCTGCTTCCCTGAAGAAAAAAATAGAAGAAAAGGGAAAGAAAGGGAAAAAAGGGGGATAAAAATAAAGGGAAAAAAAAAAAAAAAGGGGGGGGGGGATTTTTTAAAAAGAAAGAAGGAAAAAAGAGGGGAAAAAAAAGGGGAAAAATCGCGGCCCCCCCAGCCTGGGCCGTAGAGGTTCTGGGAGGAAAATCGCCTTTTCCCAATGCTAAAGGTGCCCCCGAGCCTTTAGATTTGCTGGGAAAACTGGGAAAGGTGAACTGATTGGGGGGGGGGGGCGGAAAGAGGGAAAGGGCAAAGCCCAAAGGGCACGGTGAGGGTCGCTGCAAGGAGCAGCCTGACGAGAGCTTGTGCAAGCCGCAGCTCACACACACACACCCCACACCCCCCCCCCAAAAAAAAAAGGCTTCTTTGAAGTCCCACATCTGACCTGAAACCTCGCGCTCGGGGCTGGAGTGAAGGATGAGGCGTTCGTGCCGCCCGCTGAAAGCTCCCCATAAAACACAGGTTGGTTCCTACTCCGCTTCCTTCCCCCCCCATACACACACACACACACCCCCTCAGCCCCATGACCCTGCCGAGGTTTTAAAGCTTCTTATTTCGCCACTATATGGCAGAGAATTAATGTCGACAAGAGGCAGGTAGCGGAGAGGAGCGGGCACAGATGGGAGATGTCAGCTTGAGTCTGCAGGTAAATCTTTCCCCCCGTTTACCAAGGCTTTAGCACGTAAGAAAGGGAAAGGAAACCAGGAAAAGAAAGGGAAAGGAAACCAGGAAAAGAAAGGAAAAACAGCAGGAAAAAGGGATTTTTGTTGTTCGGACACACACAAGCCCAAGCACTCAATTGCTCCCCCCATTTCAAATCCCACCTATGAGCTCCAGAGGGAGAAGAACACCCCCCACCAAGAGGGAATACTTAGCCCTAAGAAACCCCTCAGGCACCCCCAAAATCTCTGTTAGCGCTCGGGGTGGCTCTTTTTTTGGAGGGGGAAGGGGATCCCCAAATCCCTTCGATCCCCAACTGGGGGGTTACCTGGGGGTGTTCTGTTGGATGCTGGATCCCAGTGCAGGGTGCAGAGGGGGAAAAGGGGAGTACCGGGGTGGGGACACACGAGCTCCACTGCTGTTACTTACAGGAACTCATCAAGCTCAGCCTGCACCCCCTTAATGAGGTCTCTAATAGAGGGACGCCCCCCCCTTTCCCCATAGGAAAGGAAGGATCGAGCTTTGCAGAGGCTCAAAATCTGTGCCCCCCCCCCCCATTTTTGGTCCTCCCCCCAAGCTGTGGTCCCCGTCAGGTCCAAACCGAGGAGGAATCTGATGGAGGGGGGGGGGTGATGGGAAAGGCCTTCAAAATAATACCAGGATTCAGGGAATGGGGAGGAATTGGAGGGCTCCAGTGGGGAGAAGGGATGAGAGGAAGAAGAGGGAGGGATGGAGGGATGGATGGGAGGGAGGGAGGAAGGAGGAAAGGAAGGAAGGAAGGAAGGAAGGAAGGAAGGAAGGAAGGAAGGAAGGAAGGAAGGAAGGAAGGAAGGAAGGAAGGAAGGAAGGAAGGAAGGAAGGAAGGAAGGAAGGAAGGAAGGAAGGAAGGAAGGAAGGAAGGAAGGAAGGAAGGAAGGAAAAGGAAGGAAGGAAAAAAGAAGAAGAAGAAAAGGTGGAATAAATGAACTCAGGGATCGAGCTGTACTCGCCAAGCCCCCGAGTCTGGCAGCAAGGGACACCCCTCCTGTTTGCTGCCGGAGTTTGGGAGTCTGGTGAATGGGGGTGTCCCTGTTTCCTCCCCCACAACAGATCCCTCTTGTCCCCCGTCACCCCCAATGCACGCTGGGGGGAGATGGGAAGTGTCTTGCAACCCAAATCACTTCTATAAAAGTCAAAGCCAGCCTCAGCCTCACGCTGCTGCCTCCTCCGAGTCCTGTTTCGTTCTTTTCCCTAAACCTACGGGAAATAAAATAGCATTTTTCCAAGCGGGAAGAGACCTCCCCCCACCCACCCCTTTCCCAAACTAACTCCAGCAAACTCAATTCCTGCCCTGGGCGTGAATAAATATCGGAGGTCAACAGTAGCCGCTCTCCTTTCCCTGGTGGTTACTTTACTGCTGAGAGGGAATCAGAGGAATCTGCTAAGTGCCAAGAAAACATTCAAATATCTCGGTGTCTGTTTATGTAAGTGCGTGTGTCTGTGTGCCCCCCCCACCCCTTGGACCGCACATCCATACATCCATACCCATCCACACACATCCAGGCGCTGCATCCCTGTGTGGGGAATAGCCATACGCACACAGGCACAGCTCAAGGAGGAAGAGAAGGTCTAATAAATGCTATCGAGATGGAAATAAATTGGGGGGTGTTTAATTCCTGGTCAAACCGTGTTGTTTTGGCTGTAAAGAGGAGGGAAGAGTTGGGATAAGGCGATGATAGAGGATGCATCCAGAGGGAAAGTGGTTGGGGTGCTTGTTTCCTTTCTTCCTGCAAGCAGGGAAGGTGGATGGGGAGGATGGATATTCCCAGTTCCTGTTGGGAAAAGGGGTCGCGACTGCCGGGGATGAGAAAAATCGCAAATCAAGGGGAAGAAAAAGAGAAGGAAAAGGGAGGGGAACGAAACAGAAATCGATAACTCGGGATTCAACTCTTGACCGGGAAAACCCAGCTCAAAACATCATTTGATAGCAACGCGCTCGGAGGAGTGGATAATAAATCAATAAAATCAATCCATCAATAGGGTCTGCAGGGACAGGCCGGGGGAAAATGGGAGGTGATGGGCAGAAACTCCCTTCCCCACCTCGGGCAGAAGACAAAAAGGACCCCGAGGATGGGATGGAAACATCGGGTTGCACCTATTCCAGACGGATTTCCTCCGGCCACCCTCCAATAATCCCTGTTTTTTCCCAGCACCCAGCTGGATGCGAGGAAATTCTATTCCCCACAGTCATTCTCTGGACTTTATTATTTGTTTCTCCCGTCCAATTACGCAGAAAATCATTTTTTTTGCTGTTACGAAGAGCGGTTTCTTATCAGCGCTGCATTGTTTTAATCCCGTCATTCACACAACAGAGGGCTAGGGAGGGATTTTATGGCTATTCCCGGTCACACATAGGGACGCGAGCAGCCTCCACGTTCCAATTCAGTGGTATCTGAGCGAAAAACCCCAAATATCCGGAAGAAAAGGCTCCAACCCGGCATTTATTTCTCATGCCCCAACATCCATCACCCGGAGGAAGAGGTCGGAGGGGGAAGAAAAAGCCGAGGTTTACATCGGACGCCAAGAACTTTCTTCTTTCTCCCCAATTCCGTGTCCCCCCCCCCCCCTTCTCCCCCCAGTGTTTCAGTCACAACCAGCCTCACACGCAGGAGAGCATCCCCTTCACCTCCAGCCAGCTCTTGGGGTCCCCCCAAATCCCTGCTTCCCGTTCGGATGCCTCCAGGTTTTGAGCGATTTCGGGTTATCCCAAAGCACGTTATTTAAATGAGCCTTCCAAGGACTTTCCAGGGGGTTTGGGGTCATGGGATGATGGGATCCAGAGGTTCCGGGAGATCCCCAAAAAACCTCTGCGTGTTCCCAGCTCCACAAGCTTGGAGCTGCCCCATTTTTTTGCACCTTTTCCCACTATGAACGACCTTAATAAATGGGAGAATTCTAATTTTTCAGCATTTTCCCCTTTTCCAAGCCCTCAGGGCCTGCACAATGCCGGGGGGGGGGCGAGAAGAAGATGCTAAGACCCCAGGGACAACACCCCCCCCCCCAATAAGAGCCCTCAAGTGGGGACAGTGTCTTTATCCCACAATCGTGGGGACATCTTGGTGCTCAGTGGGGGGACGTGAACAAAATACTGATGATTTCTCATGATATAAGGGCCCTATAGAGCCCTATAGATCCCCATCGCTCTATAGGGCTTAGGTAGATGGATCAGCTGAAGGGGGTTTGGGAGCACATTCCTAATGGGATTAAGGGGCAAAATTAATCTCCATCTCTGTGATGGAGACTAAAACGTGACCCCGGCCCTGGTGCCAACAGTGGGGTGCTAAACGGGACAGTAAGGGCTGGGGGGGGGGTCGCAAGGCCTCTGCAGAAGAGCAGCCTTCCCCCACCACTGACACCCACCATCGGACCATGGCAAACCCCCCCCCGGACACCCCCAAATGAGGGTCCCTGAATAAGGCACTTGGAGAAAGGGTTCAAATCCCCACACTGGGTCCCCTGCCAAAAGGAGAAGAGGTCCCTCAGGGCTGCTGCCTGGTTTTTGGGGTGGGGGGGGGTGAGGTTGCGCCCCTGAAGGCTCTGAAGAGGAAAGGACTGGGGGGTCCCGAGGTGTTTCCCTATGTCATTGCCTCTTATTCCATCCTATCCCCAAAGGTTGTGCCTGCACAGTGGGGCACAACACCCCAAGATCCCTGAGGTGCAGGGGGGGGGGGTCCAGCCTTGGCTGCAAGGGGGTCCCCATCCCTTCAAAGAAGCTTCTGGGAGGGGTTTAGCACCCACAAAGCGCCCCTCCAGCACCCACAAAGGAGTTTGCACACACGGATATGTGGGTGTTTGCATGCGTGAAAGGCCTTGCATGCGCCCATGCACTTGTGAGAACACGTGCGCGCATTCGCATGCCTGCTGCGTGCTGCACAGGTGGGCGCACGCGTGTGTGTTTGCACATGTGTCCATGCCTATGTGGGTGCATTCGCATGCTGGCCCGTGTGCACGCACATGTGTGCACATACATGGGTGGGCTTGTGCATGGGTGAACACGCATGTGCATTCCCGAGTGGAATTCCCTCCAGACAACCCCTATCACAGTGGGAATCTGCAGCCTCTGCTCCCTGTGCTGCACCCCCCAATACAACTCCTATGTCCCCCCCCCCACCGTAGCATGCCCCCTAAGTGCCAGGCCTGGGATAACACCAGGATGAGGCCTTGTGGAATGGGGAGGGGGGGGGCACAAAGCTAAGCATCTCTTCACCCCCAGGAGAACAATAGAGGCCCGGCAATTGTCTAGATGGGATGGGAAGGGGGTGTCCCATTGTTTCCAATGGGTCACCCTCTTCATGGGGGGCACTCTGGGGTGGGAGTTCCCAGTTCCCAGCCAGTTGCACTCCCCATTGCCCCCTCAACCCGGTTCCTTGGGGAGGTTTGATCCTGAAGGCCCTCCCGGGGTACAAGGTGGGTGTCCCAGCACCCCAAGGGGGTCCCTGGAGGGGGTCCCCCACTCCAACTGCCACACAGACCAGAGAGATGCCCCTTTCCCATACGTGACCTCCAACTTGAGACACCCCCCACTTCACCACCACCCCCCTTAAGGCGATGATGGGGGGGAATCCACCTTCTTCACAGATCCTCTTCCTCCCACCATGGGCTCCCCCACGAGTGTCATTGGGTCCCCCCGTGAGTGTCATAGGGTCCCTCACGGAGCCATCATTCCCCCCCATCACCTGCCCGCCCCCCCCACCCCATGCAGGCCCCTTCTCTCTCCATGGACCAATTTCTATGTCTCCCCCTTTATTTATTTCAGTTATTTTCCCTTCTTCCCATTGCAAATCCCATCTCTCCCCAAACACAAATAGCACACACCCCCCCCCCCAAAACAACAACCCAACCCCAACAAACAACTCAGGGATGAAACTTAGGGATGCTCCCAGCCTACCCTTAGGCTGTACTCTGAAGGGAAGGGGGCCGCGCTTGGGGATGAGCGGGTTACCAGTCAAACCAGTAACACATAGACTCGCCTTGGCCTTATCTCCTCTCCAGCAGCCCTGGGGATGCGAGGATGAGGGGGGGAGCGGAGATTGCTGCAGGATAAGATCCTCGCCTGCAGCATTCCCCTTTGGAAAATTCACATTCCAGCTCGCACGCCATCCCCCCCCCCCCCCTTTCTCCCCGTTTTCCCACGCAAAAAGGGGATTTCAGAAAGGTTTCCTAAGAGAGGCTGAGAAATGGGAAATCACTGAAATAGGTGGGGAAAAAAATACTAAAGAAAGGGAATAAAAGGAGTTTGGAAGAAGCAAACTTACGCGGGAGGTGCTGCTCCGGCCGCCGCGCTCCGCACTAAAGCGCCTTGTCCCACTGTCCCAGCATTAAACAGCTCTAGCAGCTGCGATGGTGGACAGTTAAGATTATATATGATGTAAATATATTGTGGGTTTGTCAGCTCCCCCAAACCATAAAACTTAGTTTAATGACATCACGTGCTCCCTGAGAGCCATTCAGGGCTTTTGCTTAGGGCCATCCACATAAATAACCTTCAAAAGTTTTAAACTACTAAATTCGCATAGAAGGCATGAGTATTTCTGCTAATGTTCTGGTGTTCCCGGTGAAACTAAAAGAGCTTTGCTTTCCTCGAGCCAAAAAAAAAACCAAAAACCCATGCAAAACAAAGGAAAACAAAATAATATCATGGATTTTTTACATATATATATATATATAAAAAGAAAAGGAACTTTGGTTGGTTTGTTGTTTTTCTTTTTGGGCCATTTTAAGTTCTCACGGGGTTGACACGGATGGCGGGGCAAGGTAAGTCCTTTTCTATTTCCTTCTTGAGTCTTTGCGAAGGGATCGAGCAGCCGAGAGGGGAAATCAAAAGGCGAATCCCAGGCAGCACCAGCAACAACATCCACCAAACACCCAGCACCCCCCAGATAAATGTCCCTTAGAGGAGGGGGGGGTGGTGTGTGGGGTGTGAGGGGTGCAGAGACCCCCCCTGACCCCTCTCTCCCCCCCTCCCCGGGGCAGGAGAAGCCCGTAATTAATCATAAGTAGCCGCACTCCGCTCCGCAGGGTGGAAACGTGCAAGTTTGAGGTTTAAAGTGGGGGTTTAGGGGGTGTTTTGGGGCTGGTTTGGGGTTTCCCCCCTTGCCCTGGCAGCTGAAACACGCGTGGTCTGGAGCTGGTTAACCCTTGCCTTGACGATCCCGAGCTGCCTTGACAGCTTCGCGGTGAAAAAGGCTGAAGGGAAAAGGTGTTAAAGAGTGCGAAATGTAATCAGAATCCAAGATAATAACCCAGAGACGCTGCAGTCATCCCGGGGAGAGGGAAGGGAAGACGTTGCTTAAGAGAAAATTGAACGGAATAACGAGCAATTACCAGCACACGCCAAGAGGGTTTTGTGCCTGAGCAACCAGGCAAGAGATTTACACAGCGTGGGGAAGGAATAAAACCCGGAATATAGATAATGGTCAGAAAAAGAAGAGATGATTGGGATGGTTCCCCAGCCCCACCGAAATCACGCCAGGCCCTCCACGAGTGGGCAAGCACTGGTGTACAAGCAGCAGAGAAATACGCGAGGGGAACCTTGCTTGCTTTTGCAGTATTTCACCCCAAATGACAGTGGAGAAGGGGGGGGGGGGAAATGGGTGAAAAAGAGGTGTTTTTTTTTCACTGTTAAGCGACACTCCAATGGAACATCTTTACAGCTCGCAACTCGCCAAGCAACCAGACCCCCACCAACCAAGGGTACCAACCATTAAACGAAGCCCCCGGAGCTGGGAGGGGTGCCCCACTTGAGCACGCTGTGCTAATTGTACCCCTAAAAAGCCCCCCCGAGCCGCTGCTGGCAGCAGCAAACTTTTGTTTTGCCGGGTCAGGAAATTGTTCCGTTGTTTCCCGTGTGTAAAGGAAATCCTATAAAGTTTTATGGGGCTTCTTGGCTTCTCCCGGCGTTTGTTTTCGCCCGTAAAGAGCTGCGAGACACGGGAGGAGCCACCCCGCTTGTCTGGGAAAGAGAACATATAGGTTGAGCCCTATGCAAATCTCAGCTCGTAGAGACACCATAGACGCACCTCTCGGTACACGAGTGGGTTCGGAGGGGGTCCCCCCACCCTCTTCCTCTTCCTCCTCCTCCTTTAGACCCTCCACGATGGGGTTTTTGTGTGGTTTGGGTTGCTTTTTTTCCCCTCAGCCCCGCGCCTCTGCCATATGGCTGGAGGTACGGAGGAGTCCATATGGACCCAAGTGTTAGCTCCCGGGATGTGTGGATACCCTATGGAAGTGTGTTTCCACCCCAGAGGTAGAGCCCATGTGTTCTGCATTAGGCCCCTCCACCTTAGCAGAGACAGAAAATAATAGATACGTATCTGTATTAATATATATATAAACTCAGATATATTTCTAAAATTATATATATAAATAGTATATGAAATAATATATAATGCTATATTAAAATAAAATATAATTTATATTAAGTAATACCTGTAGATCTTAAAAAGCAATATAGATATACTTAAAAGCCGAGAAGAGGGGTGCCCCTCTTCTCTCCCTGCAACCTCCTTAAGGGGTGGGATGATGATGGGGCCAACAGGGCCTGGTGCCATCACCCAATAGAGTCCGCCACCCCAATCACCTCCAGTCAAACGCTGGGACCTCCTCCTCGCATTCAGGTGCTGCCCCGGTGGAAGATTTAGGGGGCAAAAGCGATTTTACCCCAAGTATCGGGGGGAAGAGAGAGGGGGAGGGGAGAGAAGCAAGGAGAGAAGGTCATTTTAATCCGATATTCCGATTTAAATGCCATCTGCCATGCGAGGAGCGCAGCCTGCAATGGAAACCCGCAGCTAAATAAAGGCAGATAGACGAGTCCGAGCTGGGACAGGGAGCAGCTCACCTTCCCCAGGGCCCAGCCAGCGCTATAATTAAATCCCCTTTCCCCCCCTTTTCCCAATACTCTGGGAAATAGGAAAAGCAGCACCTACCTTTTCCAGGGTGGGAGGAGAAGGATGCTCTAAGCTCAAGCATCCCTTCCCCCTCCCTGGAAGCTGCTTTGCTTTAAAACCACGACCTGATAACACTTTCAAAGCAACGCTTTGCCCAAAGCAAAGCTGCCCCAGGGCAGGGCGAAGGAGCACGGAAATCTCTGCCCGACTTTTGGAGCGTTCACCGTTTATTCCATATGAGCAAACGAGAGGTTTCATCGCCCTTTCCCAGGCGAAACGACAACTCATAAATACACCGCGTACACCATCGGGGAGGGTTCGGAAGGAAAAGAGGCTCCTGCGGTGGGACTGAATTTAGACAGAGATGTACAAATCGGGGTTTCGCCTTGGGTGCGTTTGGTTTCGTGTTTAATTATAGAGCTTAGCATTTAGCAGATCCACATGAATTACGCAACAAATAAATACACAATAATATGAAGTCCAGAGGGTTGGGGGTTTTTCCCTCCCCCCCCCACCCCCCTCCCACCCCCCAATGCTGCATTTTCCTGCCCGGAGATTTCAGAGGATCCGTGCAAATCAGTGTCCATCGTGTTCCCCCCCCCCCCCCAGTCCTTATCCCCCTCCTAAATCTATTCATTTCTTTTATATGCAAATAGTAATAAAATGATGCCATCAGTGTCCCAAGGGAAGCGCAAACGCACCCCCACACACACCCCAGCCCCTTTGCGGGGTTCAGAGATGCTTTTTAGGGGTTCCCAGCCTCAGCTGAGGGCAATGCTTCCCCTCCCGAGCAGAGAGGGGAAAACCAGGGGCCAGAGCATCTTCCCTGCGCAATTCCCAGCAAAGCGAGCAGCGGTTTCCTTCTCCCATCAGGGCTAGAGGAGAGCGAAGCCGGGACTTTAAAAACTCACCGGGTTTAGGGCTTTTTATCCCTCCCCTTTTCCCTTTTTTGCCCTTTTTCACCAGCTCCTTTCTCATTTTCCCTCTGAAAATCGCGATTTTTAGAGCTGAGAGGACACCACCAGCCACCCCGCGGATTCCTCTTGAAGCTTTTTTGGTTATATTGCCCTTTTCTTGGCAATTCCCCCCCAAAAAACCCAGCGCACAGGTTAGGACACTTAGTAGCAACCTAAGGAGCCATACACTAAATCTTTGCATGAAGCTAACAGCGGGGTTGGAGTTTTCCCCCCTCCCTCCTTATTTTTGCATACTAATAAGAGATCTCCTTTGTCTGAGGGATGCGTGAGGGTAAGGACCAGAGTCCAACAGCAGCTCCCTCCCTCCCCACCCCAAAAAATCAAAGTTTCCACCAGAAGTGATGGGAAAAGGGGGGGGGAAAGGCGAAAAAAAGCATCAACAAGGGAAAAACCGAATCAAATCAAAGCAAGGACACCCCCCCCCCCCATCTTCTGCAATCCCACCTAAAGAGCCTCTTTGCTTTTCAACTTGGAATCTTTCTTCCACTTCATCCTCCGGTTTTGAAACCAGATTTTGATTTGCCTCTCGTTCAGGCAGAGGTTGTTGGCGATCTCAATGCGCCTCCGCCGCGTCAGGTATCTGTTAAAATGAAACTCTTTCTCTAGTTCCAGAGTTTGGTAGCGGGTGTAGCTGGTGCGGGAGCGTTTCCCATCCGTTTCTGAAGGGGGGGAAAAGACATAAGAATAAAGGGCAGACACCGCATGGAAAAGCGAAGCAATCTGGGGTGGCTTTTAAATCGGTTTATTTATGGTTTCTTTATACGGCAAAACCCGGTTACAAATCTAGAAGGTACAGAAGTTTGCTGCGGGCACGCAGGGAGTGGAGCAGCCTCAAATCCTTCATCCCCCAACACCTTCAGCCCCCCCAAGTCTTCCCCTTTCCACCTCCCAAAGCCCGGATCAAACGCATGTAGATGAGCCAGAAGTGAACCTGTTTCCTCTCGGACAATAAGGAAGTGGACAAAGGAGGGAAATATCTTTTCTTGGGGATCTTGTCTTTTTATTCCACCCCCCCCTCCCCTCGCAGCCCTGGGAAGGTGAAGGGGGAAAATCTCTCCAGGCTTTCCCTTCACCTTCGCTTCTGGTGCCTCTTCTTTTTTAAAGCTCACCCTCAAAGAACATGTGTATTTCCAGTTATTTTTAACCCCCCCTTCCCCAAAAAAATGGAATATTGCCTTTTATACACGTTTTGTTTCTATGATCCAATTATGCCGTCATAAATTTGGGCGTCTATAGCCTCTAAGCCTTTTAGTGGACAGTTTTACGAGCAATTGATGCCTTAGTCGTAAAATTTACGACCTCAGGTTTTTTATTATTTGCCCCGTATGGCCTATAAAAACCCAAGGCAAGGGGAAAAAAAAATAAAAAAAGGGGGGAAAAAAAATATATAAGAAAAAAAAAAAAGATCCTGTGAAACAAAAAATCAAGAAGTGAAAGTTTTACCATGGCTCATGTGCAGTTTGGTCATCCAGGGGTAGATTTGTGGAGGTTGGTGCTGCTGCTGCAGTTGGGGTCCTCCTTGCTGTGCTGTTTGCACCGGCTCGGCTTTGATTTCACCCGAGCTCTTAGATCTCTCCTCCAGCGCCGGGTTAGCGCTCTTCTGGTTGTAAATCCCGGGATTTAGGGATGCTTGCTCGTCTCTGGCTAAAGGATGCCCTGAAGAACCCATGACCGTGCAAGAAGGTCGCTCGGGGTTAGCTCGGGGGGCTGCAGACATATCCGAGCCCAGGGAGGCGGCAGCCCCGGCGGAGGGGAGGGCGATGCTCGGGTCCGAGCCGCTGCCGCGGTACCTGGGCGGCGGGACCCCCGGCACACTTCCATAATTTCCATAACTTTGCATGGCATAGGCAGGAACGGGGGGACTTTGCTTATAAAACGAATTGGCGACGTAAGAACTCATGGCGGAGGAGGGGAGGCAAAAGAAATAATAAAAAAGAGGGGGGGGGAATTTGGGGAGGGGGATCTTTTCCCTCTTCTTTTCCTCTTTTTTTTTCCTTTTTTCCTCTTTTTTTTTTTAATTTTCTTCCTTTTTTCTTCTCTTGTTTTTTCCTCTTTTCCTCTCCTTTTCACCTTCGATATTTTTAGACTTTTTCCCCCTCTTTTTTCTTCTCTTTCCCTTTCTCTTCTCCTTCCCTTTCCTCTTTTCCCCCTTCTCTCTTTTTTTCCTCTTTTTCTAATCCTTGTTTTACTCTTTTCCCCCTTTTTTCCTCCTCTTTTTTTCCCTTCTTTTTTTTTTTTTTCCTCTCCCCCCCCCTTTTTTTTTCTTTTTTTTTTTTCCCAACCGCTTTGATTTAGGGTGATTTGTGTCCCTTTGAAGTTCAGGGGTGGGGGGGCCGCGTTTTTTGTTCCTCCTAAAGTGCAGAATTTATAGGTGGGGGGATTCTTCCCTTCTTTTTTTTTTTCACCCCCCCTCCGGTTCTCTCCGCGCTGCCCAAATATGGGATATTTAAGTGGCGTCACGTGACGGCGCCGGCCACTCATCCATTTCCCGTGATGACCCCGGGGCGGGTTATCGATGGGCGCCCGCGGAAGGCGCCGGGGGTGCGCGGGGGAGCGCGGGCGGAGCGCGCCGCGGGACGGCGAGGCGGCAGCGGCACCTAGCGCTGCTCCGCGGCACCGCACCGCTCCGCGCCCCCCCGCGGAGGGAGGGAGGGAGGGTGGGTGGTTGGTTGGGGGGGGGGGGGGGGGAAGTTTGGGGGGCGGGGGGGGGGGGGGGGGTAGAGCGCAGGCTGCCTCCGAGCTCCCTCCGCGCAACTCTTTGAAACCCTTTTTAAATAGACCGCGATTCCTGCGCGCGTTTTTTTTGCGCGCTTCTTCCGTCTCAAAATAGCAGCTGTAAGGGAAAATAAACTCCCCTTTTTTTTTTTCTTTTTTTTTTTTTTTGGTGTTTTCGTTTATTTTTGCCTCTCTTGTCCGTGCTGCAGCCAGGAGGGGAGGCAGAAGCAGCGCGTTCCCTCCGCGGCATCGCGGATCCCTTATATTTGAAATGAATTCATTCTCAACCGCTGGCTGGGCAGGAGGCAGCGCAAATCCCCGCGCTGTTTGCCGAGCTTTTGGGGCACGGTGGCGGCCGGGGACGCTCCCGAGGGTTCCGCAGGGGCTGCTTCTTGGATGCGCCAAAGTTTACATTCCTGTTACCTTTCCCCCCCCCTCCCCTTTCTGTTTTTGGGCGATTTATTGCTGCCAGAAGCCTGGATCTTCCTTGTCTGCTGCTGCCTGGAGAAACCAGCCCCTCTCTTCAAAGGGCACGGCGGAGGGGAAATAAATACCTTCAAATCTGTATTTCCAGCCCTCCCTTCTGCTGCGGATTGGGGAGGGTGTGTGTGTGGGGGGGGGGGGGTGAAGGGAGGACGGGTCCCCCCCCCCAGTCCGCTCTGCGCTTTGCCCCGCGGACCTGAGTGCGGTTTCTTTCTATTCCGTCTCCATTCACCAGCCAGAGAATGCCTTGAATGCGCTGGGTGTTACATATCGCCTTCCTCCTTGCTATAGGCGCTGAATTACATACGTGTGGCTCTGGAGATATGTTTGAGTTTGTCTTTTCTTTTTTTTTTTCCCCCATTTCTTTTTTTTTTTGTCCTTTTTTCCTTTCATTCCAACTGGTTTACACTCAGGGAGCCTCCTGCTCCCTGCCCAGGTCGTTACCCTCTTGCAAAACGCTCTTGGCTGCTGCTCGTTGCTGCTGTTTGCTTGTTTTCTTCCCTTTCAACAGACATTTTATGGGGTGTTTTTTTTGCCGTCTTTCCTGCGCCTTGCAAAAATCGCCTGCACATTCCAGGCTGGAGACGAGCAAAGGATGGGCTGAAAAACCTCCCCAGGCTGCTTTTTTTTTTGGTTGTTGGGTTTTTTTCCTTCTTTTTTTTTTCTTTCTTTCTCCTTTTTTTTTATGTTTTTTTTTTTTCCTGGTTATGGCCACTTAGCACCAAATCCTGGTTGTTTCATTCAAAATATCTCGAAGGGAACTAAGTTGCTTCCAGGGAAATATCACCCCTGGCTATGTGCTACCTATTGAACAGCCCAATAAATATGAGAGCAGTGACAAAGAGGCGAGAGAAACGCAGATTTCTTTCATCCAGCCTTCGCAATGGTTTATCCGAGCCTGCGATCCACAGCAGCAGGGTTTGTTTCCCAGCGTTATATCCACAATTTCCGTTCTCCTAAGGATGACTTTCTGGATTAAAGTAACTCCCCCCCCCCCCCCCGGAAAGGTTTATTGGGTCGAAATCAGTCGGGGGAGAGGAGGGAGGCGCGGAGGTGGGGGGGGAGATGTGGGTCCTTCCCCAGAGCTGGGGGAATCTCAGCTGCGTAGAGCTCAGATGAAATCAAAATAGCCATAATAAAAAAAAGAAGCAGAACCTTTGACCTGGTGTTTGACTGAGGAGGGTGCAATAAGAAATATATACTGGTTTGAACTTTGGAAATCCATTTTTAATCATGACGCGAGAGGTATGGCATAGATTCCTGATGCCACCGAACAATACAGTAACAAGACCAATTCAAGGAGACAAAGCAAAATGTATTTCCCCCACACCCCCCCTTTTTTCTTTCTTTTTTTTTTGGGGGGGGGGAATACTCTTGAAAGAGAGAGGGACGAAGGAGGGAGGAAAAGGAGAGAGGGAGCTGATGCTTGCTTTTTCAGGAACAACACACAGAAGATAAGTGAACTTTCTAACAGGCTGTTCTCAACACGCAAGGTTTCGACTGAAGCTCAGAGGCCATTCTATAAACTTTAAAAATAATATTCAGCTTTTATTAAATACTCAACATAGTCCTCTGGACATGACCTTTGTACATGAGGGTGTAACACAAGAATTGATTTAATTCTCCTTTTTTTTTTTTGTCTCTTTTATTATTTCTTTATTATTTTTTTTCCTTCCTTTTCTACCGCTATAGAACTCCATTCACTTTATACCGTGGAACATTACAGTGCTAAACATAAATATAAATACAGGTACCACAAACACAGTTAAAAATATTCACACAGAAACTGTCACAGTTTGTAGTATGCAGCGATGAGCCCAGGTATCTGCTTAAATACAAGGAGGATGCTCTTGAAAATGCGATATTTAGGTGGAAAAGAGCTTTTGGCAGGGAAAATCTGATTTTTCACCAGGGGAGGAAGAGCTGCTCTGCCTGGGGGGGAAAGAGAAGCGACTGGGCAGGGGCCGACCCGGCGCAGCGGAGGGTGGATGCCCAATTTTTTTTTGGGGGGGGGGTGGTGGTGGTGGAAGGAAGGGATGGGAGAGGAGGAGGAGGAGGAGAAGGGGGGTGTGGAGCGTGTGCGGCTTGAAACAGTCTTATCCCGAGATAGATAAATAGGCGATGGCGAGATGGGTGTGCGGGGGATGGGGTCACTGGGAGGGGGCTGTGTAGCGAGGGGGGGGGTGTCCACATTTCCACCTTAGACCTTAATTTTTTAACACCCCCCCATTAATATTATTTTTTTAATAATTTTTCTCCTTTTTTTTTCCTTTTTTTTTTTCCTTTTTTTTTTTTTTTTTTTAACGTAGCCAAACATTGTGCCAGTGATAAATACGGGTCTGGAGGGGGGGGTTGGAGGGGAGTGTGTGTGTGTGGGGGGGTGTCCTGCCGCCGAGCTGTCACTTTTTCACTCCTTCTGCTTCTCCTCCTCTGTCTCTTCTCGCTTCTCCTCCTTGGCCAAGCTGTCGGCGGCTGCGGCGGCTGCCCCCCCCCCCGCCCCGGAGAGGGTTGAACTCAAATTACTCTCTTTTTTCCATTTCATCCTCCGGTTTTGGAACCAGATTTTGATCTGCCGCTCCGTCAGGCACAGAGCGTTGGCGATCTCGATCCGCCTTCGCCGGGTCAGGTACCGGTTGAAGTGAAATTCCTTCTCCAGCTCCAAGGTTTGATAACGGGAATAAATCTGGCGGCCCCGCCGGCGGTCGGCCCCGTAGCCCACTCCTAGGGATGCCGAGACAAAACAGACTAAAAATCGTCAGCCCGGGAGAACGCGGAGGGCGGAGGGGGGGGGGGGCGGAAAAACCACCCCGCACCCGCGTAACCCCTCCGCCCCTGCGCAGCCCCGCGCCCGCCCCGCTCCCCCTCCCCCCCTTTCCCAGCACCCCCCCCACTATAAAAAAATATTAAATATCTCTTTTTTTTGTTTTTTTTCCCAAATTTAATTAACGCAGCGTTTTCTCCCGGGTCATTTTCTCCGGGGATGCTGCTCCAGCACCCTCCCCCCCACACCTTTTTCTTTTTCCCACATTATTCCTGCCAATTGGAAGATTTGGGGGGGAGGGAGGTGTGGGGGTGGATGGGGGAGCTCCCCCCCCGGCCCCACTTTCGTGCGGGGACCCCTTCCACCGCCGCACTGCCCGCACCCGTCATTAAAACTTCTTTTTACCCCGTTAATCCATTAAAACTTATTTTTACCCCGGTAATATTTTGTGCTTAACTCCCGAGCAGAGCTCGCTGCACTTTATTATAGATATTTTACACTCTCGAAGTCTTTTAATTAGAAAGAGCATAACAAGCCATATTTGCTTGCAACAACTTAACAAATAAAAGGCCTGTAGCTGCAACTGTGAAGGAGCTATATTATTGTTTTTATGGGGCCATAAAAAGTCGCTCAGCCTGTTCTGCTAGGGAGAAGGTCGTAAAGATGGTTCAGTTTATTTAATTTATATCTCCGAGCTGTAAAACTTACCACTGTGGGAGTTCATACGCTGCATCCATGGGTATATTTGAATGCTAGTTTTTTGTTCTTGCGAAGTGTTCCTGTTTTGGTCACTGGTAAAATCCTGTGCGATTGATGTCTGTGTATTATGTCCCATAGAATTTTGCCTGCAGCTAGAAAGCATGTCTTTTTCTTGGTAAAAAGCATTAGATCCATAGTCATAAGGTCCTCGGCTGGAGCTAAACACAACATTATCTTGCGGTGAATAAAAAGGAGAAGAATAAATCCGGTTTTGAGCAACGGCTGCTCCATAAGTAGAAAAATGCCTGACAGGGTCATAGGCAGTTGAATTGAGGGCTACGTTGGGAAGCACCTCTTGGCCACTGGTTAGATGGCAGGATAAAGATGGGTTTGTAAAATAGGAATTCATATCGTCCTCTACACCTGGCTGTGTGATTTCTTTAATATTTATTTCTGTCTCCAGTTTGTAGTCTGAACTAGATTGTTATAGGGAAGGCTCTGCTCCAGGACAGACAAAATGACAAAGTCAGCTGACCCGGGGGGAGCCAATGGGGAGGCGGGTGTCAAAAAGGGAAAAAATTGCTTTTGCTTCTGTTGATTCCCTAGTTGAAACTAAGTGGGCATGGAAAGTAAGTCCTGCACCCCCAAACCCCCCCCAGCACCCCCGGGGCGCCGGGGGTTGGGGAGGATGCGGTGGGGAGGGGAGCGCTCCTGGGCTGGGGATCCTGCTTGGGGCTGAAGGGGGGGAAAAAGGAGGGGGGGTGGGGGGCAAATTTCTTAAGCTAGGCTTAACTTTTCCCTCCCCCCCCCCTTTTCTCCTTCACCCCCCTTTTCTGCTAATGGTCACTGAGGTTTGGAAGCACCGTCTGTGTGCCTGAGCGTTCTGGGGCTTGCGCTTTGGGGTTGTGGTGCGTGTGGTGGTGGTGGTGTTGTGTTGGGTGGGTTGTTTTAAGCAATGTTTGCTTAATATCTTGTAATAAAATAGCTCAGAATTCACAGTAATAAATCTCAGATGTCCACAGAATATTAAGCCATAAATTACCCTCTGGGTTGTTTTGGGTTGTTGTTTTGTTTTTTGTTTTTTTTTCTCCTTCTTCTTGTTCTCATGTAGCATTGGTCAATATTATGGAATCAAACGGTTGTGTTCCTGATGAGAAAATATTCCATAAAGAGAGGGGGGAAAACATGGCGACTTCTGAATTGATAACGTGTTTCAGAGCCTTCCCAAAGTGTGTCTTGGGGAGGGGAGAGGGGGGGGGGGGAAAGAAAGACATCCAGCAAAGCAACACCCAACACTGCAAACTCACGTTTAGCCTGGAAGTTAGATTTCTCCTCGAGTTTGACATTTCTCCCCTCAAACGTTTCCCTGTTCATTCTCAAAGCTGGAGGGTATTTACATTTTCAACTACAACAGCAGCAAAAAAAAAAAAAATACACCAAAAGAGGAATAAATGCAATAAAAAAAAATAACCAGAGCGTTTCTGTTTGGAATGGGGAGCCTGGGCTGGGGACGCAACCTCGTGTTGGTGTTTGCAGCAATTTATAGTTGCAGATATTTACAACTGATTGGGAAACTTCTCCTGCAAATATTTAGTTAGATGAAAGGGAGGATTCCACCCTATCTTCTCCTGGTAGATTGCACCTAGACCTAATTGAAATGAAGACAGCTAATCTAATTTTAATTTCAATCCAGAGCCATAAATTGCCCCTTAAATGTAAAACATACCTGCTGATCTGTAAATATTGCGAGGTATCTTTATCATTCTGGTGGCTTGCTATTTAAAAATGCAATTATGGCAGGGAAACCCTGGCCTCCTCTCTGTTGTTGCTGGGGGTTTTCTTTCAACCTCCATCGTGTCCACGTTTTCATTTTAAGCGGGGGGCTGGGGAGAGGAAGGTTTGTGGGTGCACACTCCAATTCAAACCTGGGAGTTATTTGTGTGTCTTCCTCTCAATCAATAGCCTTAATTCCTTTGATTTTTTTTTCCCCCTTTTCTTTTAGCGATGTATCCCTAAAAGATTTTAGCTGACAAAGAAGGGTTGGGGGGCGGTGGGTGTATATTTTTTTCCCCAGCTATAACAGGAACCCGGATGCCAACGGATTTTATGCTCTTTTTCCTCTGTGTAACAAAGCAAAGTAATCAATGGTAGCAATAAAACCATAAACGAGACTACAACTGAAAAAAAAAAAGCTCGTGTATTCATCTTCTATAACGTTAAGGCTTCCCCTGAGTGTCACTAGGGGAAAAAAATAAAGTTTCGAACCAAAAAAGGGGAGAGCTGGAAGTGTGCACCATCTTCTTTAGCATGGGGAGCTCGCTGGCTCCCACCTAGGGCTGCCCAACCTGGAGCAGGCACAAGACTCATCTGCATGGGGGGAGATTTACAGGCGGTTCCCCCTCCCCAAAAAGCGAACTTCAGTTTGCTTTCGTTTCCCTTTTCTCCTTCTCCTCTTTCCCAAGAACCCGCCCGGGCATTTCTGGAGTCAAAGAAAGGCGAAAATAAAGAAACTAAGAAAGAAATGTGATTACTGGGGGGGATTATTATGGCTATTTTGATTTTTTACTGCTTTCTGCTGAGATGTGAAACCCCCACCCGGTGAAGGGGGGGGGGACACAGAGCTGGGGAGCAAAGGGGCTGCTGTAAATACAAGTAGCCATGGGCACCTCTCCTCTGAGCCCAAGCCCTTTCAGAGCTGGGTTTCTTTGGAAACCACTGACCAGGCAGGCTCCTTCCAGATATTAAATTGTTGCAAAGGTCCAACAAATGGGCTGGAGGCAGAGGAGAATGGATGAGGGCTCTACAGTTATTGGCGTGTTGTCTTACCTTATGTATTGCTTACAGCCCGATGTAATTTGGCGAGTAAATTAAAAGGAGCTACAGCTGGATGGGTTGGACCTTTGGCTGGGGGGAGTTGTACCTATGGAAGGGTATTGATACCCTCGCCAAAGTTTGGAGGAGTCCCTGGAGGAGTTCCTTTGGGGGGGGGGGGGGGGGGGAGTTTTTTCTTTTTATTTCTCATTTTTATTTTTTATTATTATTTTTTTGCCCCCCCCCCCCCTTTTTTTTTCTTTTCTATTTTGTGTAGGTGCTCGGGGCTGTTGTATCGAGAGACCTGTGTGATAACCGTGTGACTAGGAGTCGAGAAAGTTAAGTGTTTTATTACTTCTCTAAACAGAGGGCAAGTCTTAAAAGTCTGGTCGATTTATAGTGAACAGAAACCAGCTGCCGTAAAGAAACTTAAAATAGAATCCTCTCCCCACGCTAAAACCCAGGTTTCTGGGGAGAAAAGGCAGAGAGAGAAGAGGAGGGGGCTGAAAAACA
The DNA here is from genome assembly GCF_034315485.1 of Pezoporus occidentalis. Lineage (NCBI taxonomy): Eukaryota > Metazoa > Chordata > Aves > Psittaciformes > Psittacidae > Pezoporus > Pezoporus occidentalis. Next base: position 296,752 of record NW_026915095.1, on the reverse strand, counting down.
AAAATAGAGCAGAACCACCCCAAATACAAATGAGGCATCATTAAAGTATGTTTTCCTCATTGCCTCACGTTTTGAATGCACTGGATCTGTATTATTTTTTCCCCCCATTGATATTTTCTAGCAGTTTGGGGATTTCTCGAAAGTATTTCATCAAGCTGTGTCACTACCAAAAAGGTATTTATTTTCTCCCCCATGAAAACATGGAGAGGGAATATGTGGGGCGCTTTCTGGTTAAATTGGTCTGCAAACAATTATGTAAACTCATCAGCAGAAGCAAGAACAGATGTTTTATTAAAAGTGCTACACAGCAGTAGAAATATGTACAAGTCTTCGAGTAGCTCTTTAATAGGAGTTGCTCTTTGTTCCCAGAAAAGAAAAGCGCCCATAGAAATCCGAAATAACATTCACCACTCATAAGCTATATTCTTCCCCCTCCCTCTTCTTTTTCTTCCCTCTCCCCCCACTGATGCTCACACAGAGAAAAAGGGGGGGGGGGGGGGGGGCGGAGAATAAAATAGAAAGAAAAACGTGTCGGGAGATTTCCTTCCCCCCCCCCGTTCCCAGCTATAATTTGCGAATTGATGAACTGATTTAGGGGAAGAAGAGGAAAAAAAAAAGGGGGGTTAAGAAAAAAAAAAGCGATCCCAACACATGTGTTTTCTATCCCTCAGTAATTACTGAAAGGAAACAAATCCAAATCAGTGTGTGTGTCCCCCCCCCTTTCCCTCCCTCCCTGAACCGCCTGCAGACACCGCTACTGGCAGCGGGGGGGGGGTGTGTGTATGTGTGTGGGGGGAGCCTCTTTTCTTCCCTTCCCAGCCACGTTGCCCACTCGGGGCTGATCCCTGCGTGGGGCAAGCGATGGGGCTCCACACACCCCCTCCCCACACGCGTGTCATAGTAGGGGGGTGGGAGGTGCTCACCCGTTCAGGGGTATGGATCCATTACCCCCCCCCCCCTTAAAAATTCCAATTATTTAAGCAGGATGAGTGGGTTTTGCTGTAAACTGTCGCAAAAACGCATCTTTGGCAATGCACTGAAGGGGGAACACCCTTAATCTTGACCCCCCCACCCCTAAAATACCCACACCTATGCGTGTGCAAGGCCCATGCACACACACACATGCATACACACATACACATCCCCCCATATGGCCCTAGGGCTGCGCGCTCCCATCTGATTAAATCCTCGAAGCTCTTAGAGGTAAATACAAGCGATGCCATTAAAAGCCTTTTTATTTAAACTGATTTCACCTTGTATCTGGGATCTCTGCCTCCCCCCCTCCCTTTTGCCTTCCTTCCCCCCCCCCCCTTTTTTTAACTTGACATTTATGGCACACGTGAGTCCTAATTATTTATTTGGGTCTTTCGCTGGGAATTTATCCCTGCTCTTTACAACAGGGTTTTCCTCCTCAAATATCGCTCTCCTTTTTTTTTTGCTGGAAATAGGGCTTCCAAATGAAAGAAATCCAAAATAAAATAGGGGTAACAACACCCCCCATAAAAAAGGAAAAGAAAGAAAGGGGGGGGGGGGGAAAAAGGGCAACAACAAACTCGTGGTTTATTTACCTCTCCCCAGCCTGAAATGGCTTCGCATTGTTTTGGAGCCGTCGCTATTCTCTGTAATTACAAGCCCGGAGTCAGAGTCTGGGCAGCTCTTAATTAAAAAGAAAAAATAGGAGATGAAATCTCCCTTTCCTCTGGATATTCCTTATCCAGCGCTTCGGAGCCTATTTAAAGTTTGATCCCTTGCTGCAGACACCGCGTGGGGAAGAGGGCGGCCTATTCGGGGAGCTTTATTTGTTGATTAAAAGGCATTTTCCGCAGCGAGATGCACAGGGCCATAATTCGCGACAGCACCCACTTTCCCCCTAGAGCTCCCCAAGAAAAGAGGCTGCAAAAAGCCACAACCAGCTCCTGTTTTGCGATTTTTTTTTGCTATCCCCCCAACGCAAACCGCAGCAACCCCCTTTTTTTCGCCTAGGTGAATAAAGAAGAGTATTAACCACCCCGTGCACCGCCCGTAGGGTTGCCCAGACGAGTCATTCCTTCGCCTTTTCCTATTGTTGTTGTTTTTTTTTTTCTTAGCTTTTCTTTTTTTCCCTTTCTTTCTATTTCTTTTTTTTTTTTTTTTTCCCCAGCGTGTTGAAGGGAAATGGCCTTAAACGTGTTCTTGTTGCCTCGATTTTATTCCCCGAGTTGCTTTGGGGAAAGTGCACCAAAAGTTCAGGGCGACTCCCTTCAAGTTGCCAACGCTTAAGAAAAAGAGAATATAATAATGATAATAAAGGGGGGAGGGAAAACAAAAATAAAGGGGGGGTTTCTCGCTTGCGAAGCCTCTCCATTGCTGCGCACGTTTGCAGGGCTTGGAAGGGTGGAAAAAAAAAGAGAGAATTCTGGCAATTGTCAAAACACATGTCTGCTAACCAGGAAACCGGGAGGTGTGTGGGGAAGAGAAATTAATCTGTTCCTACTTCTGAAATGTATCCCTCTTCTTTCTGCCCAGGCTTGAAAGCGCTTTTTGACCCTTTCAAGCGTTTATTTGCGTTATTTCCCCCCCCTTCGCGTTTACATCGCGAGGAGTGGAGGGGTTTCATCCCCAAATATTCTTGTTTTTTAATGGAGTGGGGTGGTGGGGGGGGGTGGGGGGGGTGATTTATTTCATGATTTTTCTCCTTCCCAGATTTATTGGCGAATCTCAGCCCAACAAAAGAAGGCAGCACCGAAATCTCCCCGCCGAAACGGGACTTCGCTGGGTCTTAAATTACCAAGTAACCACGTTGCAAAAAGTTAACAGCAGCGGGGGAAAAAAGCCGGGGGAGAACCCTCTGGCCCCCCTTGCCCCGCAACACCGCCTCGATTCTGTTTAATTCTCTGATTAAATGCACTTCGGAATAAATCTCCTCAGGGCTGGGAAGGGAAACCCCCCAAAAAACCGAGGAAAATAAGACTAAAAATCATATTTTAAGGGGATGCAGACCCGCGGAGCGGTGCTTTGTTTATAGGGAGGTGTCTGGCGGCTGCGGAAACATTCCTGGTGGCTCCTTGGTTAAAAGTGGGAATAAATGGGGATTTTTCCTTCAACCGCATTCAGGAAAAGAGCTTTTTCTCCCCTAAAACCTGCTCAGGTAGCAGGTAGCAACTTTCCCTTGGAAAATATGAAAGAAATAAAAATAAATCTCTGCTTTTCCAGCTTTTAATTAATGAATGTGTATATATATATTTTAAAAGTGTTTTTTTTTTTCATGCTGGAGTGAAAATATTCCCAAAAATCCCTAAAATTCAAAAGAAGGGGAAAAAGTGACGCAGGCGCTCATGACGTCATACCCATCACGGACACGACTTCATGGCATAATACGCTAGAAAGTGACGTTTTGCTGCATCCAGGGGCACTTCGGGGGTGGAGGGTCTGTACGTGAAGATACGCGGAGGCGCAATTACTTCTGCGGGGTGTTAGAGATTAAAAATCAAAAGGAGTGGGATGTTATTGCGTTCTGCAAGGGTAACTCAGGAGTGAAGAATTGTTGTCATTAACTAGAGGCAGTTTTATCCTTTATTCGTCGCAGATATGAAGGCAGAAATTTAATCATAGGTAGCTCGGAAAAAAAAATAATTCAGGAAACAATAATAGTTGCCTTAATGATGGTTTTTTTAGAGGCGATCACTTAGGCAGAATTAAACTATATATTTGGAGACAACCTCTGGAGCACTTTGCGGAATTTATACGTTCGCATCGTCTTTAATCGAGCAACAATTTAATGTTTCAGGATTTGCTTAAATACACTCATATTTTCAGGGGGGAAAAGACCGTTCCCGGGTTGATATGCCTTATCTATTTTTATGAGTTCACGTACATTGGGATGATTGAAACCCCGGGAACACGGAACGAAAGGAAATAAAATATGTGTGTATCTATAGAACAAAAACAACCCCCAAACCGCCTTGAATTAGTCGAAAGTGTAAGTGAGGAGTTTCAAACGGCTTCGGGAAAGTTTGGGGCTGGGGAAGGCGGGGTGGTGTGGGGGGGAACACGTCTCAATGTTAAAGGTATTAAAAGTTCTTTGCGAAGTGATTTGGTTTATGGCAGGAGAGGCTTTTGCAGGGCTCCGCACCCCCTTCCTTGGTGGGGGTGTCCTCCTCCCCCCACCTTGGCCCTATACCACTCCTTCCGTCGCAATTACATCCAGACAGAGGGAAAGGAAAAGGGGGGGGGGGGGGGGAGGCACCAAATTGTGAAGAATTGCAAGTTTCTGTCACTTGGTGGCAGTATACAAAACAAGTAAACAAAACCGGGCTGAAATTTAAACACTCCAAGGGGGTGGAAAGGCGAAGGGAAAGGGGGGGCCCCACCTGTGGGACAGACCCCCGGCCCCCCCCTCTCGCCTTGGAGCTTGTTTGACGCGGATCTTAGGGGGGTTTAGGGTGGGTTTTGGGTGGGTTTCAGTGGTTTTTCTTTTCCTTTCGCCTTGCTCCCTGTCTTCCTCCTTCTCCTCCCCCCCCCCCCTTTTTATTTTTCCCCTCCCCGCCCCCCATTGAAACGCGGGGTCTTTAGTCTGGGGACAAAGACTTTTACAGCAAGGTGTGTCCCCCTGCGACAAAAGCGACCCGAGCAGCCTGTCCCCTGCAGACTGCGGCCAGACACCGCAATTTCGGCATTTCTGCTTTTATTGTGTTTGTGTCTGGGGAGGAAAGGGCGAGGGAGAGGAGGGAGGGGGTGAGGGGGAGACGGGGCCGCTTTTCGCCTTCCTCCTCCTCAGCATCTTCCTCCTCTTCACCACCTTCCCCCCCCCCCCATCCGAGGCTGGAGGTCACACCGTTCCCCCCTCGAGCCTAATAAAATCCCCCGCTCAAATTTTAAGGTGCTTCTGTCCCATTTTCCTCCCAAATCCCTCTCTGCACTTCATCTCCCCGCTGCCACCTCAAATCCGATGAGGAAAGGCCTTATATTTTTAATTATTCTTACTACTTTTAGCCCTGACCTCAAACACCACCACTGAAAATTTAGTGTATTTTTTTTTTGTTTCCACCCCTTTTTTTCGCCATTTTTTCCCCCGGAGAGGGCGCGCTGCAGAGATTAACCCCCCGGCAACAATAGTAACACGATCTGCAATTATCCCCAAAATCAAATTCTTAATCCCACAATGTTACGCATCGTCTCCTCCCGAAATATATTTCCCCCTTCTATGACTAATTCTGTTATCTCCTCTCGCCTCTTCCTCTCCTCCACACACCGAGTTCTGCACGTTTATCTCTCGAGGAGAAAAAGAGAAAACTAAAGGAAAAAACCACCCGAAACCCAAACCCTTTTGCTACACAAAGCTCCGGGTAGAAATACAGCACACCCCCCTCCAGTCATATTTACTGGGGAGATAACCACAGGGATCTAGCTTTAAGCATTAGCACCTACCGCCGTGGCGGTTGCCTCTATATATCATATATTATTTCTGGTGGGTTTGGTTAATTCGTTCCCCAAACCGAAATTCCTTGACACGACAAGTTGGGAAATCGCTTCTTTCTAATCATTTCTTTGTAGTTACAGGTTTTTCCAGGCTCTTACAACACGGCCGATTCGCCAGAATAAACCACCCACACGTTCCTGCTCTGTATTTAGATATATTTGATCGGAACACGCTTTTATAGACGAGGAGATAAACGCCCATGCGTGGGGCAGATCGTATCAAACGGGTTCACGGTCGGGAATAAACGTGCGAAATGTGGCCGCGTTCGAAGAAAACGTGAATTTTCCCCTGTTGCATAGATGGTATTTATGTCCTTCCTAGGCTCGTACTCAACACCTCGGAGTAAATCCCCTTCTAAATAAATTAGGAAGCGCTAATTTCATTGAAATTTTCCCGTAGTATCTTGATTTTATTTTGCTTTTTCCTCACCGATCCCATTTGTCCAAAGAAAAGATCTGTTATGTCCTGAAATCCGTGTCAAGAACACGCGGCGCTTTCCCTTTAATCCCCGATACAAACAGCAATTGATTTCCTCTGCTTTAAGCCAGGGTTTAAAAATAATACTAAATAAATCTCGGAGAAGATAAATCATTCTGTTATTCCCGCTCTACATCCTAAAAATGTTTCTCAGCATTATGAGGGTCTGAAGGGTGGCGGTGATGGAAGGGAAAGGAGAAAATCAATAGATTTTAAAGTTGATTTGGGGGGTCCGGGCCTGGCGCTGGAGGTTTAAAGGCGGGAGCCGGGGCTCGGAAAGGGGAAGCAGACGGATTTCAGCCTGAAAACAATAAAAGATCCCATTTCTGTAATCATGTGGTTCCAATAAACACTCATTGTTTGCTCATAAAATGTCTTTACGACTGGCCGCGGTACAGGCAGCGCCTCCACACAACGGGCTCCCGGCGAACAAAACCAAGGCAAACCCGGCTCTTTTCCCCCTTTATCCCCCCCCCCCCCCAAGCACCCCATCCCTGATCCCCTATTTATTACACGCTCGGAAAATGAAAATAAACGGCGGGTCCGCACGTTGTTTCAAATGCAAAACCGGAATAAATCTGTGTATATATATAAAAAAATCCCTTTTCTCCAGTCGATAATTTCCAGCCCCAAAGGCAGGGCAGGGATTTACCAGATTTCTTGAAAGAAAAGGGAAGACAACTTTGGAAACTTGGCTTTCTCTTTTATTTTCCTTCCTCCCCCCCCCCCCGCCCCACATATATATATATTTGTAATTAAATTTAACGCAGCGCCACCGGAAACCACCCCAGAACTTCATCAACAGCGTTCGCTAATTAACCTCTGCCAACGCGCGCTGGAAATTAAAATCGAGGAGGCCATTTTCATTTAAAACCCACCAGAAAACAACCACCACCACCAAAGAAAAAGAGGGGGGGGGGGGGGGAAACAACAAGGCAGAAAATGAGGCCCCCACCTCCAGCATCCCCCTTGCCTCTCCCAAATCCCCCCTCCCGCAGACGGCCACACACTGAGAACCCCCCAAAATCGCTTATAATAAGCCAGAAAATTGCCATCGACTCTGCCACCCCACCCCCACGGGGTTTATTTAACGTCCGTCCCTATATATGTGTACATCCACCCTATACGTGCACAGGCATCACCAGCAGCAAATCTCTGCTCCTACACACCCTCATTATTATAATATATACTTTTTATTCTTTTAACACGGCGAATTGATCAAGAAAGACAAAAGAAATACAACCTGGAGAGGAAATGAAGTCACTACATTAAATATATATACGTATCTTTACACGGCACGGGTGTATACAGGGAGATAGATAAGATTAGATGATGGATGGGTAGGTGGATGGATAGGTAGAGGGGGAGGTTAGCAGGGGAAGGGTCACGCTTTAAATCTCACCCGTTAAACCTGAATTAAAGTTGCTGGAGGAGAAAGGGGGGGGGGGGGGAAGAGAGAAAAAGAAAGAAAGAAATAAGACTAAAAATCAGGGAAAGGGGTGGGACTTGCATGTAAATAAATTACAAAAGCCAACACAGTGTTAACCACTTCGCAGGAAAACCAGAGCGCTCCCGAGCATTAGCACCGAGATCAGTTTTTACGACGTGGAGTCCAATTGCTCCTTTACAAAGCGGCGGTGGGGGATTCCATAAAACTTAATCAAATCCAATAGAATTCAATCAAATCCCATCAAACCCTATGAAACACACACACACCCCCCCTTCTTTTTTTTTTGTTTTTCCCGGAGAACTTTACACCCGCCCGGCTGGAAAAGGGAGTGGGAAAAGGGGAAAGCTCTTGGGATGCAAAGAGTTGATTGTTAATCACCTCGCGCTTAATATTAATTAGTGACGGCGAAGCGCGCAGCCCCGCGGAAGACTCGCAGGCCGCGGCCGGGGTTGGGTGATTGTTACCGGGGGGGGGTGTGGGGGGTGTGGGTTGTGGGGTTGTGGGGGGGGGGTGGTGAGATGCGAGGGGGATGGGCGCGTACACAATTAGCACCGCAGCTCATTAAATATGGCACTGCCAGCAGGCTCGGCAGCCCCACCCGCGCAGCGCCGGGCCGGCCCCTCCGCGCATGCGCTTCCCCCCCCCCCCCCATTATTATTCTTTTAAGGGGAAAAAGTTACAAGGCTTATTTTTCCATCGTTCCATATATATATATATATATATTTATTTTTCCCTTTCCTCCCCTTTCCTTCCCCCTACCCCTCACCCTTCCCCACGCCCCAGCGCCCCCCGACCTGCCTCCCCGCACCCCGAATATGACATCAGCAACAGCAAATCCCCTTTTTTTTCTCCCCCCCCCCCGAATTAACTGCATTTCTGCCGCCCCGCAGCAGCTTTCCCTCATATCCAAGCTACACCCCTCGCTCGCACAACGATGCATCATTATCCTTAACACCCGGGCTATGGATCATTAGTTACACATTTTAACCAATAAGGGAACACTTACCAGAGGCTCCTGTCTCCCCCTCTCCCTCTCTCTCACACTCTCTCTCTTTTTTCTCTGTCTCTCCCTCTTTCTGATCCACTGACGCTGCAGCTCAGCTCCACAGAAACATTAAAAAAAAAAAAGGAAAGAAAAGGAAAAAAAAAACCGAAAGAAAAAAAAACACACAAAAAAAAAGGGGAGAAAAAAATATGGAAACAAAAGCAAAACAGATCTTCTCTGGTTGGGCAAGAGATGGGGGAAGCTGGAGGAGGAATCTGTCTCTCTCTGGGGTTTGTTTTTTTTTTTTGGGGCTGAAAAAAAAAAAAAAAGGTATTTACAACTGCTTGTGCCCCCTCATCATCGCATCCTGCAAAGGAAATGCATTGCGTTTTGCCCCTAGGGGTGGGGAAGAGGAGGCGGCAACCAGACGCAGCAGTAAACTCATTAATGCCAAAATGCCCAAAGCAACCAAGAATTCCAACCCCAAGGAGACGGGGAGGGGGGGTAAAAAAAAAAAAAAAGAGGAAAAAAAAAAATCTCGATTTTTTTTTTTTTAAGCCGAAAAAAAAAATTTAAAATAATAAAAATCATCATCATCACGCTAATAATTAGGGGGGGGGAAATACCATCCTACCCCTGGCACTGCTTGGACTGTTAAAGGAAAGACTACTGCGAAAGAGTCATAAGAGAAACCACAATAAAAAGTTCACGTTCATGGATGGAGTCCACATGACTTCCTGTGGCCAATCCAACTTGTGATTCAGTCGTAAACTTTTATTGCTCAGCTGTAAATTTTCTGCAAACAACCAGGAATGCGTTGCATTTTTTTGTGACGAGTGCAAATGCTCTCGTCTGTCGCCATGTTTATACAATTCCCTTCTAATATTCCCATTTTCCCCCCCCTCCAAGCCCCCCCCCCGCCTTTTCCCCGTCCCCCCCCTCCTTTTTTTAATCCTTTAAGCCACCGCGTTAATATAAAGCAGGGTGCAGTCTGATTTTTTTTGCCCTTTTAAACATAGATTCGGTTTAATTTGATGATTATTTGCAGCTCAGGTTAATTCTCAGCGTTTATATTTTCTTTAACTAATGGGATTTGGCCTTTAGCGCTAAGAATTATTAGTCTCCGTGTTCATAATTAATTTGGGGGGGGGTGGAATAGGAAAATATCGAGGAATAAGGGTAGTGGGGGTAAAACTGGAGCAGACTGGCTTTGAGAAAGGAATAGATGAAATGAGGAGAGCATGTTAATTTGAAAAGCATTTAATTAATAATCAAGGACAATGCGCTGGAGGGAAAAAAAACAGGGGAAATGGGAATTTCGGAGCCCCCCCCCCCGGGTTTTCCTGATGGACCCTCACTGCAAAGGGTGTGTCCGCTGTAAATGAAACCGTCCCAGGGCAAAAAATATCCCGTGTTCCCCCCCCCCCCCAAAATACCCTTCCAACCCCCCCGCTTCACTCCATCCCACCCCTGCAGCGCTTCGTCTGCCCACCCCAGCCCTGAGGGGGGGCACCTGGAACTGCCCGAATTACACCCAAAACTTGAGCCAGAGGCGCGGTATTGACCCCGAAACTCTCGCATCCCCTTTACCAAATCCCCCACAACCCACCCCGCTTTACGATTTGCCGGTGGGACCCCCACGTCTACGATTTTCCAGCATTTCAATCCTGGTTTTCCATGCTATTTTTTGCCTCCAGCAACCCCCCCCCCCCCCCCCCCCGCCTTTTGTTTTCCCATGCCACCGTGTCGGGGCTGCGATGCTAAAAGGCGGAATTTGATTTGATTCTATTTTGATTTTGACCATCTTGATTTTTGCCCACTCCCCACCCCAAGCCGAGAGAGGGGGCCCTGTAGACGGCTGGAAAATATGGATTTGGAAGGGAAGCGACATTTTTCCACCGTGTAGAGGCCTGCTTTTGGAGGCCCCCCGCGAACCACAACTGGGGGAAAGAGGCAACCGCAGAGCCCAGCCTCCTCAGATGGGCTCCTCCACACCAAACCCTGCGAGGAGCCTTGCTGCTCCTCTTCTCCTTCTGCAAAGAGAGGGATATCTTTATTTTCCCCCACACCCCTCCCCATCCCGAAATATCAGCTCCTAGGGCTGCGCTCCCGCATTCAGGAAAATAGATTTTACCGCATTTTGCCCGCTCTTTTCCACACACAGAACCATTATTTGCAGGTATTTCCACGCCTTAATTTCATTTTAATTGAGGAAAATAAACCGAAAGGGGGAGGTGGAAGGGGGGGGGACTCACTCCCTGCCTCTTTAATTTATCTATTTTTTCTCCCCCTGGCTGGATGCGTGTCTGTCTGCCCAAACAACACAAAGGTTGTAATACAACCGGATGGAAGGGAAATTACTTTATTCACTTTACAAACCACCAATAAATTTTATAACAGGTAGTTAAAAGTTACGAGGGGGGAAACTACGACCACAACAGCTTCCCAAACACAATGGAGATCCCATTTTCCAGCGAGCAGACAAGATAATAAATTCCATAATGTGAAGAGGAAATTTTGATCCTGGCAGGCAGAAAGTAACCTGGGCGCACATTTGCTAAGGGAGGGTTTGGGATGTTCGTTTCGCCACCCCCCCCCCAAACCCCCTCTATAAAACAGCCTCCCTGATATTAGCGAGGTTATTGGGGGGGGGGGTAAAATAGGTTTGGATTCGAGGGAGGGGGGAAGACCGGGAGGAAAAATAGGACGACATTAAAGATATATATATATAGAATAGGGGAAAATTGCCTTTTGTGTTACAAATCCAGCTCACAAAGTTTCCCCCACCTCTGTCCCCGCGCATCTTCCTCCACTCCCTCCTTCCTCGCCTCCACCAGCGCAATACCCCCCAAAAATTTAATGCCCGAGAAATTCGTTGTCTCTCAAATATAATCCGTGCCCATTTCGGAGTATAAAACCTAAACGAATTTTTTCGCCTAATGGCTGCATTATCGCGCGGCGGCGGCTGTGATTAGAATAATAAATTAAGGGAAAATAAGCAATATGCTCAAACTCAGCTTTTCGAGGAATTATATTTTTCACAAATCACAAATGGAGATCCGAAGGAAATTTGATTGGCTAATAAAAAGCCTGGAATAGGACGATATTTCTTACTTCAGGCGGGTAGATGAGTCTAATTTCAGTAATACCGAAGCTATGATCATTTCTGAATAAGCCACTTTGTGGAGAGCGAATCTTCTTTCAAATTACTTTCCCCCATAAAATGGTCTCTTCTCTTTTTCTCTGCAAATGATGGAGTGATTACAGAAATAACTGGATGTCATCTGAAGATGCGACTCTCTTGTGTTGACTACAGAGCATAAACATTTACCCCAAAACTAACTGCTGCCGCTGTAGTTTCAATAATTTAACTCCAGACCCTTTTGATAGATAAATGTCATTCCGTAGTATTCGTTCCGATAAAACTACTTAGATTTGTGGATTTAAATATGATGGATAGAGTGCGGATGCAGCTTCTTTTTTTTTTATTATTATTAGTATTTTTAAACACTTCGATAACTTCTCCCTCTCCTCCCCCCGCTCCCCCCCCCCCCCCCTCCTTGGGAGGAATCTTTTATCCCGATCCCTTTTTTTTTTAATTTTTTATATAGTAACATAACAGAAAATATTTTATTTTCATTGATTTCTGCAATTTTTCGCATCGTTGGAATGAAGGAGCATATATCCATCCTATGAGGAGAGGGGGGGGAAAAAACCTCTTGTTGTAAAATCGGGGTAAATATTCCCTACAAATAAAAAGCTTTGGTAGAATAAACCGATTTTATGACTAATAAACCCGCTTACCTTCCGCGCCTGCCCTCGACATGGAAAAGTCTAGAATAAACCTTATTGCTGGTTATTTTTATGTATTTCTGGGGGATGAAAGTGGGTTCGCGGAGCCATAACAGGCTCCGCACCCCTGGGAATTCTGCCCGCCTTGGGGTGTTTTGTGCAATTCGGGAGTGGGCACCCACGGGAGCTGCATCCCCGAGCAGGATCAGACCCCGCTGATGCCATTTGCGGTGCATCCCCCACCTCTCCAATCCCCTTTTCCCCCTGGCATCGCAGGGCGCTGCAGATGGGGGGGGGGAGTGAATAAAAGGGTGAAAGCCCACCCGAGTCTCGTTTTCCTGCGCGCTGTAAGCCCTCCTTCTGTGCATTTATTTTAAAATTTCTATTATTTTCCCATTTAATTTTTATTATTATTAATTTTCGTCGTCTTATTTTGTTGTGGTTTGGGTTTTTTTTTGTTGTTGGGGTTTGTTTTTTTTCTTTCATCTTTTTCCCCAGCTCTCCTGGGCAGCGTCCAGCAATTTCAAGCCCCGAGGCATTTAAATCCTTTAAGCTTAGTGGGGTTTGGGTTAAGAATGTCTGAAGCCCACGGAGGAGCCTCCAGACACAGCTCCGCGCACCAGGCTGCGTGCGAGGAGCCTTGAGCTCCCTTATCTGCAATATCTGGGTAAACATCCCCTCTCCTTCTGCATCCCTGGTCTCGAGATTTATCAGCACAGGGGGGTTAGAAAGAAAAAGGGGTAGACTGGGTTTTACAGATCAATAGACCTCGCTCAGGGAAATGAAGCTGGTGGGAAGAGAAAGAATTAGAAAGTTTATCTCCCATCCGAGGTGCAGAAGAGAGACCTGAAGGCATCAAGCCAGGTTTTGCTCTAAATGTAATATAGCATGATACAATATAATACAATATGATAAAGTATGATATGATATCATGTCATAGGATAGGATATAATAGGGTAGAGTATGATATGATGTAAGATTATAAGATATAACATCATAGCCTATCATATACAGTATAATACAACAAAATATATTGTTATTATTAATAATAATAATAGCAGTAGCCGTAGTACTAGCAGTAATAGTAGTAGTCGTAAAAGAAAAGGACGTGGGTTTTAGGGATGGTGTCCATGGGGAAGAAGGTGGGAATTTGGGGGGAGAGGAAAAGGGACTTTACACCTGGGGAAGAAAAATAGAAAGGATTACGCTGTTTCCTTGCCAACTTTAATTTCTTGAAGGCGAGTTTGGGGCTGTTTTCCCCCGGGGACTGCGTTGCCCCCGACCCCCCAGTGCCCCGCACTCTTCCGCGGGTGCGGGTGGGTTTCTGTGCATCCCGCATCCCTCCAGCCTCGCCACCTCCCGCGGACGACCGCCGGATTGTCCTTAGAAACCGGGTGGAGAGGGGGGGGTGGGAAACGACGTCTCCTCCTCCCAACCCTTAAGGAAGGGGTTTTCCTGCACCCTAGAACCAGTGTGGGGTTTGCAATTCCCAGTAGAAACCCAACGCACCCCCCGTCCCCCTTTTTCCACCCCACAAAGAAACCTCTCCCGCAGCCAAGAAACACTTCACAGCTCCGGAGTCTTTGCAATATATGATTTTATTCGTGTTTTCTTAGCGGACCTACAGCTTCAGACACACAATTAGCAGCAGGGTTTAAGGAGGGCTTTCTTTTTGCCCCGCTCAGGCTCTGGCCGGGGAATCCTGCCCCCCCATCCCGCCCCAGCCACCTCCGCTGGTGCTTGAGCCAAGATATTCTGATTTCCTCTCAAATAAAAGATGAGCCTTGGGTTTTGAAGCGTGCCAACGATGATTCCAAGGATGAACTATTCGTCAGAGCCCACTCTGAGCGATGGGTACGTGTGGGTGCTTCGAAATAGAGACATAGCACTGGAGACAACGCAGTCCTTTTAAAATCCTTTTATTATTCTTATTATTATAATTATTATTATTTACGTAATGTCTCACGTATACAATACAAATCCACGGTGTCCAGAGGTTGGGTATTTTTTTTCTTTTTTTTTCTTTTTTTTTTTATTTCCTGGCGGTAATTGCTACATTCAGAGTTTGAACACGCAGAACTATGCTTTTACATAAAACAAATGACGAGGGATTTTTTTTGTGTGTTTCGAGCATGTTGCATTAACAGATAAGTCAAGACAAATAGATAACTATACATTCAGTGCAATTTAGTTCTACACTACTTTATAAGCACAATAAAATAATACAATACTGTGCGTTCTCAACTAGGCAGTTTCAGTTGTTGGGATTTTTTTTTTTATTATTATTTTTTTTTTCCAAGAAAATAAGCAGCAACAAACGACAATAAAACCGCATTACAAATACTTCCAAAGCATGACTCCTTCTATAGGTAGTGATAAAGTACAATACAAGGTTGGTTGAGATTTTTTTTTGTATTTACTTATTATTATTATTGTATTTTTATTATTTTTTTATGCTACTTAGTAGCTTGCATCAGGGCAAAACCACAGCTCGCTCTCTCTTAAATAAATTCTGACCAAGTAAAATTTAGGATGCGTAAGCCCCTTGTTGATAGTAGATTCGATAATTATTGCAGGTTTTCCCTTTAGGTAGTACATGAAGAATTTCGAGTGCTCACACAGGCAAAGGGTAAACAGCGCCTATAGAAATAAGGAAGGAGGTGGGTTGCGTCTTTTGGCCTATCAAGGTATATACAAGCCTCAATCCTATAGGAATGGGGGGGCTGGTGAGGCGGGGGGTGTGTTTGAGGGCGCTGCCAGGTATGCTCACCCTCCAAGCTGCTCTTCTTATCTAGCAGGGGCTGCAGGACTGGCCCCTCCGAGGGGATTGATAAATGGCTGGTAGGAATGGAGATCTCCACAGATAGACAGACACTACACAAACAAGCTAAGGAAGCTGGAAGCACCCTCGCACTTCCCCTAGGGTCATTCGGGAGAGGCAAAACCAAGCTTAAAAAAGATCTTTTCCCCCCAAAAAAATATAGACAAAGTCAAAGCTGTTCAAATAAATACATATTCTGCACCCACCCATGTGTGCAGCCTCGCAGGCGGGAGCGGAGGGAGCAAGGGACGAGCAGTGACATTTGCTTGCAGGGTTTAGGGCTGCTGGGGGTTGGGGATGGTTTTGCTCAGCTGGATCATTTCATTCTTAATTTTTTACGTTTTCTTCCCTCCCTGCTCTTGCAGTCAGGCCAACTATGTATTTATTGAGCTAAAAACGCAGCTATTAAAAAGAAAAAGAAAAAAAAGGGGGGGGTAAAGTAGGGGAAGTTTCTATGACAATAAAAAAGGCTACAACTGTTTGACAGGTAGTTACTGCTGTGTGAGCCTCTCCATTCTATACTCTATAAAAGCAAATGACCGTCGTAAACATCTCGATTTATCATCTGCCATAAAACGAGACTTCAAGGGGCTGAGAACTCAGTCCTTGCTTTCTTCTTTTTCCTCCTCTTCTTTTTCCTCTTCTTCATTCCCTTCTTCTTCCGTTTTCTCCTCGTCCCTGGCCCCCGGCAGCTTATCTTTGTTGTTTTCTTTTTTCCACTTCATCCTCCTGTTCTGGAACCAGATCTTCACTTGTCTCTCGGTCAGTCCCAGGGCGTGAGAGACCTCAATCCGCCGCTTCCGTGTCAAATACGGGTTGAAGAGGAACTCCTTTTCTAACTCCAGGGTCTGGTACCGGCTGTAAGTTTGTCTGCCACTGCGTCTTCCGGGAGCTGTAGGACACAAACATCAGATAACTTCTTAATTCTCCTGCTTTGGAGGCTCTGTTCCCCCCCCCCCCCCCCCAACCCCAGCCCCTAGCCTCAATTTTCCTACAGAAACTACTGCCTCTCTCCACAAAAAAAAAGGCCTTTTCAACCCTTTGCATATTAAAGGAGTGAAAGGAAAGTGGCTGGGTTATTATTAATAACCATTGGGCTGATATTGCTGTTGATACTGAGAGCCAGCTGCCCTGCCTGGCTGTCCTGGGGAGCGCTAAGCTCTGGCTGCCTGGCTGGGTGCAGGGAGGTGTGTGTCAAGCTCATGCACAAAAGAGACCTTTCCAGCTTCCTAAAAGGTGGTTCTAGGTGGGGAGTCCTGGTGGGCAGCTCCACTCTATGAAAAATAACTGTTTTCCTAGGAAAGGTGCATTGTTCACCATAAAACCTTCTCCAGTCTTGCTCCTGTTCCCCATTGTTTTTTCTTTCTTCCTGTTATTTCCTTCTTTATTCCTTTCTTCCTTTTCTTTACTTCCTTTTTTTCTTAATTCTTTATTTTTAATCTCTCAACTATTTCTTTCTCTCTCTTTCTTTCTTCCTGTCTTTCTCTCTGTCTCTGTCCTTCTTTCTTTCTTTACCTTGCTCCCTCTCTCCTTTCTCCCCCACTCTTCCTTTCTTCCTTCCTCTCTCCCTCTCTTTCTCTCTTTTCCCCTCAAAATGCCCAATTCTGGATTGCTTTTCCAAATATTCTTCCCAAAACACAGGCTCAGGATCCATCTGTTTCCTAATATTTACAACCTTAGACTCCGAATTTCCTATTAACTCCCCGTCCCTTCGTTTAGGGCTGTGTGGTTGTAAAGCACACACAGACAGAGATGGGTATTTGCCTGTGCAAACACAGAGATTGTATTTTAAACCAACTCGAGATGGTCATTTGCAGCAATAGCCTTCCCCCCCCCCCAAAAAAAAAAAAGCAAGGAAGAGGACAGAGGTATAGGCAGCTGAGTCCCTGCACTTCCTTCTGCACCGACCTTTCTTAATGAGAAAACCAATCTATTTGCGAAAGAAAAAGGGAAAAGCTCCAGTTTGAAATGATTGCATCCTTGAGACTACCTCTAGGTCAAAGCATGTTTTCCTCTGCGTCTATCTCCCAGCCTGTGGGCCACATCCTCTCTGCATTAGCCAGGAGTCCTTTCTATTTGCTTTCCTTGTTGTTGTTAAATTCGCGTGGGGGTAGGGGAAAGGAACCACTTTGGGGCTCTGATTGTCCTTAAAATTAACACTAACCTTCACATGTTTTGAATTAAGAAGGCTTCGAGACAACCTTGGTCCTTAGCTGGGGGAAACTTGTACTTTGAAGTATTTCGCTTTCTGTGCAATTATCTGGACTTCACATGAGCAAAGTTCCATTCAGCACGAATTATTTTGAATTTCCCACCCCCTTCTTCTTTCTTAACCCAGGACAGCAGCCTGCTCTCCTCCACCCCACCCCATAGCTCCGAGCTAAGTTTCCTTTTCTGTTTAAACTTTTATCTCTAGGCTCTACGAAACAGATGTAAAGTATTAGTAATACTTATACAAGTTCCCACCTTTCAGGCTTCGTCTCCAAGCGGTTATGAAAGGCTATATGACATTTTAAAGAGCAGTGTATTATCAACATGCAAACAACCTCGTGGGAGCTGTATCTTATTGCCTATCCTCAAGGCAAGCAATAAAAAACAAGTTTTACTTTATTGTGATTTAAGCCTTTTGCAGGGAATCACCTTGCTGGCTCTCTAGTAACTGCTGTCGTGTTTGCTCTCAAAGGTCTTCCTAAAAAGAAGAAACATTAGCACAAAACTGCTCATTTCTTTCATATTTTACATCTATGCCTCTTATATAGAGATTCTTTTATATATATATGTATGCATATGTGTGTATGTGCATGTTTATATAGCTATGCATATGTTTGTGCTTCTATATGCATACATATATATATATATAGACAGACAGAGAGAAGAGAGAGAGACAGAGAGAAAGAGAGAAAAATAAAGGAAAACATTTAAGGAGGAGGAAAAAAAGGTCCTAACCGTGAGGTCTCATCCATGGGAACATGAGACTGGGAGACGAATTTTGATTTAAATGCCCTTGTCCCTCGCTAGAGTTACTGTTGGAAGACGATTTACAGTCAGGATATTGTACAACAGTCGTCTCTTGCTGAGCACCATAAAGCGATTGCCTCGGTAGAGCTTCATATCCATAGAATTTAGAAGCGTCTCCGTGACACGCCAAGGCGCATGGGTTTTGCTGGTATCCAGAGTTGGAGATGCTGGAGGTTCCGTGGTGGAAAAACTCTTGGACGTGGTGTGAAGGGTGCTGGAAGGTGGGAGCAGTAGTGCCCGGACCATATACGAGAGCATGGCTCCTGCTAACACTTTGTGGAAATCTGCAGTCGTAGTAAGTTGGCTCCAGCGATTCACCGCCTTTGTACTTGGAAAAAAGAGGATTTACAAAGTAGGAACTCATGACCCTCGCATGCAAAAAAAAAAAAAAAAAAAAAAAAAGAGAGAAAAAAAAAAGATATATTTACAAAAAAAAAAAAAAAAAGACGCTTTAATTCGAGATTAGAGCGAGGTTGTCCCTGGACTGTCTCAAGTCCTGCTTTTTAGTGGCTTTTTTTTTTTTTTTGGTTTTTTTTTGGTTGGTTTTTTTTTTTTTTGGTTTTAATGCGATCTCAAAGGCGTTTCATGGTGCCTCTGTGTGTCTGTACGCTTGGTTCGCGGTGCTCTTGACTTCTCTTGTAATCTGTCGGTAGGTAGAGCTCTCTCTCTCTCTCAATTTCTCTGTAACTCTGCTCCTTCCCTTTAACACCACAGGCAAATTCCTCAAAATCCCGGTGGTGTGGCTTTTTTTTTTTTTTTTTTTTTTTTTTCCCGGCTTTTTTTTTTTTTTCCCCCATTTTTTTTTTTTTTTTTTTATTTTTTTTTTTTTTTTTTCCTTTCCCCTCCTCTCTCCCCTCACACACGAGATGTACACATCCCTCCGCCACGCCGAGACAGCCTGCAGCCAAATGACAGCGTTTTGGGGCGCTTTGCTTTGGGGGTGGTGGTGATGATGGTGTATGGATGAAGCAAAGGAGGTGTATACCGCAAGGGGGGGGAGGACGGGGACGGGACGACGACACCCACACAACCCTCTAAAGAGGTGGGGGCCCACACCTAATGACTAGAGGAGGGTGAAGGTGCGCATTAATATCAAACATACGCACACACACCCCCCCCCTTTGTTTTTTTCCCAGCAGCAGCCTCTTCACTGATGGCAGCAAATACATGCGCTGGGAGGTCAGCCTAGGTAACCTCAACAGGTAAAGGGAGCCCAAGCAGCCCCCCCTTTGCCCTCCCCATCACCACCCTCCACCCCCCCCAAATAATAATTCGGGGTGAGCTTCTTGTAGTGCTCAGCACCGCCTCCCATGGGGTCACCCCATAGCCAAGGAGAATGGTGAGGGTACCCCTGGTGTTGTTGTTGTTGTCATTGTGTTGGGGTTTGGGGTTTTGGGGGGGGGGGTGAGAGGGTGGGTTTGGTCCCACCTGGGGGGGGGGGTTGAAAGGGGAAGGAGGGGGGTATTTGGTGTGCCTGGAGTCGCTGAGCCCAGCTTCTTCCTTTCTTTCTTTATTTATCCGGCTTCCTTTGGGTAGGGGGGTGCGTGTGTTGTTGTTATTGTGGTGATGCTGGTTGCCAGATTGGACTCAAACAAGCAAACAAAAGCAAAACGGGGAGCGAGCGGGCGAGGGAAACGTCTCCGTATTGATTGGCTGCTCCTCGGCTGTCCTTCTTTAAAGAAAATAAAGGCAGAAAATTATGGGGAGTTATTTGTTATTTTATTTATTTATTTACTTATTTATTTATTTATTCCTCCCCTTGCTTCCTTTCAAACCAACCACTGAAAATCCACGGCTGGAAATAGCAGGGAAGCGTCCTTCCAAGGGAATAAAGTAGACCATTGCTTAAAGAGAGCTACTTTGGACGAAAAGAGAGGCAAAGTGAGACAGAAAGTATGTACTCCCTTTTGTGCATGCCTGTAAAATATCACCACCGAGCTTCTTTATTTCTTTTTACCGTTTCGCTACCCCACAGAGTGATTTTCTCCCCCCATCTTTTCCCATTGCCAGGGGCATTTGTGCCCCTCGCCCCCACTTTTTGCACTCTAAGTGACCACTCACTGCAGCCTTTCACTTCGGACACTTCATTTTTTTTTGTTACGACTGCATGAAGGAAGTCAGCTCATTAAAAAATCACATCAAATCACCAGGATTCGTGTTAATTTTTCAGGGCTGGGGGGGGGGGGAGGAGGAGACACACGCACTTCGGAAATGGCTATTTTCTGAAGAGCCGCAAAAATGGATCAAACCCCCCGAATGACACCGTGCTCTTAACAGTCCCCCGTGTTTCCTTCCAAAGTCTGCAGACCTCCAAATCTTTCCCTCATGTTCTTCCACCAAGAAAACCCACCCAGCCTAATTGTTTTCAGAAGAGACCTGGGTGACTCTGACCGATTTCAAGTGTGGAGGGAGGAAAAGACCATCCCAGCTCCCCTCGCCAGGCTGGTTTGAGGTGTTTTTCTGCCCAGCAAAGGTCACATTCTCGCTTTTTTTTTTTGAGGCATGGAGTGGTTCAAACCTTTGGTGAGGTTGAAACTTGTATTTTATTTCCTCCTTCTTTTTTTGCAGACACCTTCCCAAGTAGAGGAAAAGACCCAGCAGCCACTCAGTTCCCAGTTAGATTTTCGTGATTCGAGGGTGTATTTTTCCATTTGGAAAGGCAACGTGTAGTGTGTATTTCCCTCCCCGTAAGCAGACAATGAGCGATGCAGAACAGTGATTTTTCCACTGCCTATTGTGAAAATACTGCTTAAAATCAAGCTGCGTTTGCTGTGAAGAAACAGCCTTCATACCCCAATAATCCCAAGGACGGCATGATGGCCATATTCATTTTTACAGAGCTCACCCATCTCATGCCCCCTTCCCCAGGTTACCCTTCCCCTAGGAAATCCCCCCAAACCCAATAAAAGAGCAAGTAGGGATAGAGACTCTTTAATTAACAGCTAATAATCGAGCTGAAGCATTTTCCTCCTCTAATCAATAGCATTTCTATTTTTAAAATCCCAGTGCCTTCCCGTGCAATAAAGGCAGCCGTGCAAATGGAAGTGCAAAAAAATAGCCGAGTAAAGTTGTCAGATAAGGGCAGTTTGGGCTGGGATTGGGAAAAACTGCTGTATTTTTCCAATCGTTATCCCTGGATGCAGTCAGCAAAGGTGCAGAGAATCTTTCCGAATCCTACCTTAGGCTGAGAAATAAATATTTGCCTTCGGTGTCTGTGAAAGAAAGGACCCACCACCCCCTTCCAGATTGCATGAAATAAGATATATGCAATCGCCTGCTTCTTTTTAAGGAAAATATTTTGACATTTACTGTCTGGGGAAAGTGCTGCTCTTTGTCTTTACTGTTTTGGCCGTGTTTAGATGTGGGGATGGAGGGGGGGTGATGTGTCTTGCTGGTGCATGCGCTCCAATGCTGCTTTATCGGTGTGGTTATATTGTACTTTTAGGTGTTTCATTGTACCCTCAAGAGTTTATTTTCTCCCCCCCCCCTTTGCCCTGACCTTCACTGGGAAATGTCATTCCCTCCTTCCCCACCCCAAAATGAGGAGGTTTGGGAGAGAGACGTGACGTGCGTAAATAAAGAGACAGAAAGAGAGCGGGGGAAAGCTCTAAAGCTCACAACCACTTCAAAACAGGCGATTTCTCTGTGCAAGCATTTTTTTATGCATTTATGCCCTCCCCGCGCCGTGAGATGTCAGCCCTGAGCGCTGCTCCGCGCTCCCCGCGGATAAAATATACTATTGAAGCGATTTTATGATGGGGTTCAGCACAGTGCGGAGTGTGCGCGTAGAAGGGGGGGGTGTTAGGTAGTTCCGTGTCCCCTTCTTCCATCCCTGGGCGCGGAGCCCCGTCCGCGGGTGCGGGAGGGGGTGGGGGGGAGCCGCGGGGCGCTTCCCGCTGCGCGCAGCCCCGCGCTATCATTGGGCAACAGCGCCATCTCGTGGCCGCGCCGGGGCGCAACGCCGCGGGTGCGGGCCTGGGGAGGGGGTGCACCCACCGGCCCCCACGGTGCGTTATAAGCGATAATCCTTTACCGGAGGTTTTGGGGGGTGTGGGGGAGCTCCAGGAGCTCAGCGCGGTGCGGTCACCCCTATAGAAACACCGAGCACGGGCAGGATTTTTCCTGCCAAATATATATGTAATATTTATATTAAAAAAGCCATTTTCCTCCCTGTATATCTATTTTCTCCCCCTCACCCATAAAAATGACAAATCTAACAGCGCACACAAGCTGGACCAAACAAACCCACCAGATGTGTCACATCCCCCACCTCCAACCTCCGTTTTTATCAGTTTTAGCTTCGAGTTGGGGTTTGATTTTCCTTTTTGGGTGGTTTTTTTTTTGGTGTTTTTTTTTTTTTTTTGGTGGGTGTTTTTGGTTTGGTTTTGGTTTTTTTTTTCCTGTGTTTTTTTTTTCTTTTTTACCTCCCCTTGTCCGAGGGGGGTCTGTTGTTTGTAGCTTGTAGACAAAACATTCCAATAATCCGGTTTCAAAGAGAAGAGCACCCACCTTATTTAAACCATAAAGCAATTAAAGCCAGACGTCTAGCCAGATCTAGGGTCCTGTTTTGTTCGCTCCTATTCAGCCCCGCATAGCAGGGAGACAAACAGAGTTGTAAAAGTGGCATTTTTTTGGCTGCGGAAATGTACCTATGGACAGCTGTAGAGTCCTGTCGGTTTTGTGAGCCTTACAAAAGGGTAGATTAGAAACCAGGCGCACACACACCCCGCCACGAAACACCCCCAGAGCCTTATATTCACCCCTATATATATGTTATTAATTACTTTTTCTTTATTCCCTCCGAGAGCTATAAGTGCATCTCTCCCCAAGCAGAAAGAGATGTGCATGGTCACAAGCGCCGGCACACAATAGCTGTATCAGTATGCGTCTGCACACACGCGCCATATGTCAAAGAATGCCGAAATTGGAGCATTTTGATACATTAATCCAGGGAAAGGCTGGCCACAGGGCGTGCTGCCGGGTGCAAGCCGCAGGATCTTTCTTTTTTTTTTTTCTCTTAAAATTATTATTATTTATTTTGAGCCACACTAAAGGCGTTTGGGGATTATTTTTTTTTCCCCCCCTTCTCTTCTGGCTCCTATGGAGGAGAAATTCAATGGCTGAGCCGCACCAGCATAGCCTCCCAGCATGGCCAAATGGCATTTTATAACTGGTGTAACCCTTCACCGGGGGACGGGACGGAGGGGGGGTGGTGTGAGGATACCGGGGGCCTTGCACATGAACTAAAACTGCGGCAGGATTTTAACCCAACCCAACCCACCACCAACAAAAGAAAGCCCCAACCAGCAGCTCGGTGGAGACAAAGGGGCATCTCCTCCGCTGCCCGCCGGCGCTAAGGGGGGTCCGGCCGGGGAGAGGGCTGCGGCAGGGAGGGAGAGGGTCGAGGGAGGGGGGGGGAAGAGGGGCTGGTGAGGAAAGGGGGGGACTGGGGAGGGAAAGAGGGGGGTCAGGGGGAGGGAGCAGGCTGTGGTCGCACTGGAAATGAGATCCGCTTGAATGAAAGGGGGGCCAAAATGAACTTCCATACATCATGTCTTTTCAACATCACTAAACGTTCCTGACAAGCCCCTCCAGAGAGACGGGTCCAAAACTGCCTCCAAAGTCCTGTCCGAAGGATGATCGGGATGCTGTTTTGTTGTTTAGGGGCTTATTTTCCTCTTACTTAATAATGATAAAGCGGGGAGATTTCTCCCCTCTCGCGAAGAGGACATTGCCGAGCCGCTTCCCGACCCTGCAGGGTTTTATCCTTTATTTGAGGCGGGATGAAGGAAGGGAGAGAAGCAGACGGGAGGAATAATAATAATAATAATTTAAAAAATTAAAATGACATGACTTAGATGGAAAGATTTCCCCCTTCCCTTTTCTTTTTCTTTTTTCCTTCGGCCCATAAATCTTCCTCTCTGCTAAAATGTTTTCTAACCTGACCATTTCATTGCGCTCGTTAACGTTTTCCCGAACAGACCTAGCACAAAACTGGGATTGTAAAAGGGCTTTTGAGCTTCCCCTGCTCCAGGGATGTCTCCGCGGACAGACCGCGGTGTGCCTGTCCCCCTCCGGTGACAAAAAATAGACCCCGGTTTAGAAGCGAGGACACAAATCAGGGCAAGGGAAAGAAACCTCCAAACGCTTCAGCAAGAAATATTAAAGAGCAATATTTTATGAGATCACCACAAGTAATCGCTTCCAGATTTTTTGATTTCGGAGGAACCGGGACGAGGGCGACAAACGTATCTCGCTCGCCTGATCTGGTTTTGATTAGAAAGATTAAAACGCTGCTCCACTCATTTCATTAAAGAAAGGGACCTATAACAAGTTTTTATGATTAAACATCCCTCGCTGCTCATTTTTTATACAATCTCCTGCCTCTTGTTTCTCATTCAGCAGCCTGGAAAGCGCCCAGAGAAGGAGCCAGTGATAAATTCCTGCTCCCTGCGCTGTGGGCAGCGGTTTCTCGCCTCTGCAGCACCAGACCCATCTCGCCCTGGCAGGACGGGGAGGAGGGGGGGGGCGGAATGTGTTGACCTTTCCGCAGCCAACAACCCTTTTCTCCCCCCCCTCTTCTTTTTAATCTGCCCTTGTAGGGTGAAGGGGGGGGGGGGGGGGGGCTTTGTCTCTCTCCCCCCCTCGCCCCGGACCCCTGTTTTTCTTTTTTTTTTTATATATATATACATATATATGTACATTTTTTATCTGCAGTCTGCCGCATAGCCACTACACATTTATTTCTTTACCCTCTTGCTTTTTCTCTCCCCCCCCCCCCAATCCTTTCTCCACCACAGGCACTTCTTTTTTTCCCCCATTCTCCACCGCAAGCATTTCTTTCTTCCCCTTCTCCTGAGCTGTCTTGTGAGAAGCAGCACTTCCAGCAACCTTCCAAGTTTTGGCAGCCCCATCGATAAGGCAGAAGCTCCCCCTTGAGCGGATGGCAGCGAGCGGATCCTTTGCCAAGCTCCTCTATTCCCAGCATCCATATTTAGTCTTTTTACATATCCTTCGATTGCCTGGGGTCATAAATTAGTACAATTAATTATCCCAATCTCAAAATTGATGGCACATATAACCCTTACCTCAGCGCCTTTTTATTATGCTACTTTGAAATAGAAAAGGGCTGGGGAAGGAAGCAGAAAGCTCCGCTCTCGGCTGCGGGGGATGCTCGGGTCCTCCCCGCCGAGGCACCGGCACCGACACCGGCACCGGCAAAGCCCTGGGGCTGCTCCTTTGCAAAGGGCTTTAAAGAAAAAGACACCTAAATACTGATTTTTTTTGTTTGTTTCTCTCTTTGTTGTGTTTTTTTTTTGTCTTTCCCCGTGACGTTAGGTATATTTACATAGAGCTGCTCTACAATAGCGAACATAACAATATTACAGAACGGTTCTGAGACGAGAATAAAATACACAAATAAGTACAGCAGAAACGTTCAACACCATGACAGAACATCATCGAGCCATAATCCCTTCAGTCTTTTTTTTTTTGTCTTTTTTTTTTTTTGTCTCTTTTTTCCTCTCTTTTGTACAAAATATTCACTCACGAGCTCGCGGAATTAAAAAATAAAAATACTGGATAAGTTTAATTTATGAAATAAAATACTAAAAACAGCAACAACAAAAAAATTCAAGTACTTCTTGTGTTTGTTTTCTGAGGAGGACAAAACAAGGAAGAAGAAAGGAAGAGAAAACAACCCCCCCCCATCTCTCTTTTATTTAGTTGCATTTTAGAAAAGACTCGTGTCCCCAAACGCTTGCTGTGTTTGCCTATAGCGCTAAAACATTCATCCGCACATTCAAAGTCAGAAATATTTCAACCCCCAAAACCAGCCTCTTTTTTATTTTCTTTTTTTTTTCTCTCCTTTTTTTCTTTTTTTTTTTTTTTCTTTCTTTCTTTCTCTCCACCCTCGTTTCTCATTGACTGGACTTTGCCAACTTTATTGCTGTTCTTTATCGGTTTTTTCTTTATTCATTTTCTTCATTTTCATTCGCCTGTTCTGAAACCAGATTTTGACTTGGCGTTCAGTGAGATTAAGGACTCTGGCTACTTCGTACCTTCGGTCCCGTGTAAGGTACATATTGAATAAAAACTCTTTTTCCAGTTCCAGGGTCTGATACTTTGTGTAAGGACATCTTTTCTTCCTCGTGGAGCGCGCATGAATCCAATTTGCGACGGGATTGTCTGAGAAAGAAGATTTTTATATTTTTGGGGGGTGGAAAAAAAAAATCAATGTATACAGCTGGCCTTTCTTCCCTCCCCCCTCCACGCCCTGTGTATCTAGAGAAAGAAACCTGTTTAATTAGCAGATCTTACCTAAATATTTTAAGTGACCTTCAGAAGAGTTTAATCTGTTTATTTTGGAGGGGTCATTTCCTTTTCTTTTGCTGCTGTTCTCACATAAAAGTTTCAGTAAATAAAACTGTAGCAATGGGTTTAAAATAATAATTATCCACATGACTGCTACTAGCAGTAATCTAAGAACATAGTCATAAAAAGTCAAAATTCCCACCATTTCATAGGCCCATAAACTCTTTTTACAACCTCAGCTCTCCAATACTTTCCCTAGAAGCTTTCCCAGACCTGGAAAGCCGAGTTTGTTGTTTTAATATCTTAAGGATGACACGCGAGATGTCCCACTGGCTGCCCAGAAATTGCCTTTTCTTTTTTATTTCCCCTAGACTACAGGGCTTTCCCCACTGCTGCTCCAGCCCCGTTGCTCAGGGGGAAAAAAACACAGTTCCCATCCTGGAGGAAAGGGTTTTTTCTCCCCTCAGCCGGTTTTAGGCATCTGCCTGCCAGCAAGGGGACCCTTTCGCCCTCTGATTCCTCGACTTATTTTTATCACGAGGGTGCCTGGCACCAGCCCGCCTGTCATAAATAGAGGTGTGAGCTTCTTGCCAGAGAGAGAGCGAGAGGCACCAAGGTGCTGTCACCCGGCTTTATCCCTCGGAAATCACCCCCATCTTAGGCCGGGAGAGTCCCCTCCCGGTTGCGGGGCCGAGCTGGGGCCCCCGCATCATCCCCCTATGCATCCCCCGCGGATGTGGAGCTGCTATCGGGAGGGTTTGGCGAGAAGGGTTTGGCTTGGGTGCGTTTTGGGGTTTTCTGTGTTCTTATTCATCCCAGGAGCAGAGCTGACCTCCTGGCTGCACCACTCCGGAGCTGGTCCCCTCTGCAGAGCCGGGGTCCAGGCTCCCTACGCTGCAGGCTGGAGGTGAGGGTGATGGTGGCAGTTACCTGACTCCTGTCCCTACAATGTTCAAGGTTTCCTGATGCCTGGATTAGGTTTTCTTTCCCCCCTTTTTGTCTTTTTGAGTTTTCACTCCCCTCCCTCCCTCCCCCTCTCCCTTGGGCTGCAAAAGATGTTTCTTCAAGTGTATGGTCCAATGTCCTGCGCTTGCTGCCTTTTGCCCTCAGCTACCTCCACGCACTCACTTTATGCCTTTACAATTCCCAATTTTCCTCTTTCTCCCTTGCACACACACACACGGCCCCCACCCTCGCCCTGGGCACCCACCTTTTCATTTATTCCCACGTGTTAGAGCATTTTATGAATAATTGCACCGGTGGAGCTTTTATTGATTTAAAAAATAGATAAAGAGACACCTCTGCATTTATCCAGAGAAAGCCCTTAACCCTCCCCCCCAAAAAAAACAAACCCACATCAAGACGTTCACTTCCAGCCAGCTACAACTCTTCCTTGTTCTTTGAAAGTGGGAATATTTGAAAGGGAAGAGCTTCCTCCTCCTGCCTACCCCCCTCTCGCTGCCTCTCACACACGCACTCTCCTTTTATATATATATATATTTATATATTTAGCTATTTTTTCATTCTCCCTCGTGGAAGGTGGTGAATATTTGACCAAAGAAGGCAACAGCCGCCCCCCTCCCCTTGCAAGGAAATCTTTAAGAGGGAAAAAAAAAGGGAAAAAGGGGAAAAAAAAAAAGACTAAAGAGCCCAAAACAAAGTCGAGATATTCGCTCTCCGGCTCTGCTAGGCGGACTCGCCCAAACCCCCAGATCTTCCTGCGTATCTGGAGTTTTAGGGTCGGGCTCTCTAAGGTAATTTCATTTTATTGAGTAGGGTCCTGGAAGCCGTAATGCCTCCCCGGTCGTAAACAAGAATGACTTCGACTTACTAGGGTCTAATTCGTGCTTTTCTTCTTTGTGTTTGCTGGAAGCGATGGCTTCGGACTCCGGGGAAGGAATTGTCTGCGCTGCTCTGTCTCTCAGCTCCCCCGGAGCCGCGTACATGTAGTCCGCGTAGCCGCGGCCGTCGGCGGGGCCGCACTCTGCCCGCCGCCCCGGGAAGGCGTCGGGCTTGAGGCCGTAGGGGCGAGCCCCGGGGGCGAAGGCCGGGAAGGAGACGGCCCCGGCGAGGGGCTCCAGCCAAGTCCGCATGTACCTGGGCTCGGCCCCCACGGGCGCCTGCGGGGCGTAGGGGTGGTAGCCCACGGAGGACTGGGAGTGGACGGGAGCCCACGAGGTGGTGAAAACGGCCGGCTTGGGGGCGAAACTGCAGGACGGGAAGTCGGCACAGTCCGGGACTAATCCTGACGGTCGGGCGGCAGCCGGGTGGGAGGCAGAGCCGGGGAACCTGGAGGCCAAGAGCTCTTCGTTCTCGTGGCTTATCAAGGAGTCAACATAGTAGTTGCTTATGGGGCCAGAAGCCGACATGGTTCCCCCCTCTTTTACATTCATAAGATTATTGTATGAACTGTATGTGTACTTTTTATCTTCTCATAGAACAATCAGGGCAGGTAATTATTTTTTCAGCCTTTCCCAGTGTGCCATTGGCTGCCCGCCCTCACGTGATTGTATTTACCCAAAAATATAGCGTGGATCAATCCGCAGGTCTTTTTTTTTTTTTTTTTTTTTTTTTCTTCCTCTCTCCTTTTTTTTTTTTTTTTTTTTTTTTTAAATTTATTTATTTATTTTTTTAATAAGGCGACCCGGCTTTTCCTAAAAGCGCTGGAAACGGGGCGGGGATGGGGAGGAGGGAGGCTCGGCCGGTCCCCGCCGGGGGATGCTCTTTACGGGCTTGGAGGGTGGGGGGAAGCTTTGCCCTGGTGCTGAGGAAGGTGGAAGGTAATTGTGGAAGGTAGTCCAGGAACTATTTCTTGACGTAATTTGTCTCTGTCCTTTCCTTCTGCAGCTCCTAGCCTCTAATGGATACATTAAATTGAATATCTGTGGGAAGGGGAGAGGGGGGAAGTGAGAAGTGCGGTGGAGGTGGGCTCCCCACTTGGAGAAAGGAGCTGGGGCGGGGGGGGGGGAGGAAGAAGCTTTTAGCCTAAAAGCAAAAGGGGCTTTTGTCATCTTTTGCAGCGCTGTCTCATCGTCAGGCTGCTCAGCAGCTGAGAAGTCTGTGGGGCACAGGCACATCTAGTCCTGTTTTGAGCAATAAGTGTCTTCAGGAGGAGAGAAAATAATCTAGACACAGTATGAGGAGCATCTTTGCAAAGAGGAGGGGGAAATAATATTAACACACCCCCCCCAAAGAAAAAGGGGGGGGGGAAGGAAAGACTGGGCTTTTGCAGTGAAAGGCTGCATTATTCGGCAAGTAGTCGTGGATGTTTTTATGTCCTTCAATAAAATTTTTACGAGGATCATTTGATTGTTCATAAACGTGTCGTTCATTAAATAAAACCGTAGGACTGAGTTTCAGCTGTAGAGCTGAGGATGGGAGAGCTTGCGTGTATCAGGAGGAAGCAACAACGTGTGGTGGGCACATGATTGTCCTGATATTTTTTTCTTATTTTTTTGTGTTTTTTTTTTTCTTTTTTTTTCTTAACGCCTGGAAACTTTTCCTTTTTTTTTTGCACCAAAACCGCTTGAAGAAGTTGGGAGCATTAAAAATTCCGTGATAGCCTGCCTGCATTTTGAGAGAATAACCTTTCCTTTGTAAGGAAAGACAGGTAGGTAAATAGCTCACGCCCATTGGAGTCTGGAAGAAGGGAGTTAGGCGATTGCTCTGGAAAAAGATAAAGAAGATGCCTAACAAAAAATAACCTCTCATTATCATTTTTAGAAAGCGAGCCCCCCTCAAAATATGGATATTATGGGCTCTCCAGGGCTCTCCATCACCTCGGGATTCTAGGGCTGGGAGGACATGGAGGGAAATGGTCAAAATTCAGCGGAAGGAGGCAAAGTGGAGGCTGAGGACGCGCTGAGGGCTCCTGCCGGGGGTGGGCAGGGAGTCTCCAGTGAGGCAGCCTTCCCCAGTGACAGGCGTTCCGCACAGCCCGGCCAAGTCCCAAGGACGGACACGGCAGAAACCGCTTCTGGTCCTGGTAGTTTGGGCTTGTGGCTTTTTTCTCCCCCCTTCAGTAAGTTGCATGGGAAATGCGAGCAGGAGGAGAAAAGAGATTAAGGCAGATTCAGGGCTGAGCAGGCAAGGAGAAGTGATGCTGCCAGGAGACACCCCCCCCCTCTTCTCCAGCCCCTCCAAACTTACCCCCTCAGCTGAGCCAGGGTAAACCCCTGCACCTCAATCCATAGGGCTCCAGGAAAAAAAATACTAAAATAATGAAATAAATCCAAATGGAATGCCCAGGGCTGCTGGTAGAAACAGGGTTTCCCTCTCGAAAAACAGGGAAGGCTTTAGAAGAAAAATATGACGGGAGGTGTTTGCCAAGGGACTCTGGATTTTCCAAATTCGAAAAGTCATCCACTCGCTCCCCCCCCTCCCCCCGAATTTATTCCTCATTCCGTTTTAAGTCCCCTGCTTTATGTGAGCCCTTAAAGGGAAATATTCCTGCAGGAGCAGAATGTCTTCTTTGGCCTTTATCGAGACCCATTTATCTGTCAATCACCAGTCTCCAGTGACGCTTATTTTTATGTTCGAGAGGAAAAAAAATAATAATATATATATGTATATCCTCATCATTCTTTTATCTATTCCTCTTTTAAATATACTTACTCTGCAGGGCTGCTAATATAGTGGGCTGTGACATGTGGAGGGGAAAAAGCAGCGTGGCTTTCCTACTTTACTGGGATATTTTAAAGAAAGTCCTTACAAAAGAAGGGTCGTCTGCAGATGTATATGCAGAAGGGGTGAGGGAGAAAGGAAAAAGAGGCAGAAAGGGAAGGAGAGAGAGGGAAAGGAAAGACTGAGCATGCAGAGGG
Organism: Pezoporus occidentalis; assembly: GCF_034315485.1. Taxonomy (NCBI): domain Eukaryota; kingdom Metazoa; phylum Chordata; class Aves; order Psittaciformes; family Psittacidae; genus Pezoporus; species Pezoporus occidentalis. The sequence goes on along the minus strand of NW_026915095.1, from coordinate 265,618 downwards.
AGAGAAGCACTGAAAAGCAGAGGCAGGGGGGGAGGTTTTCCAGGGCCACAAAAATAGTAATAATGTCAGAATATGCCACAGACGAACCGCAAAACGAGCAGAAAATACCAAAGCCACGCAGCTATAATAAGTAGCAGCAGTTTTTGTCACCTTAATGCAAGCAGGCAAGGTCACTAAATTAGTCGTGGATGGTGTATGTTTGGTGCTACACAAAGGCAAACATATCTGGCAAAGATTTCTTTTATTCGCCCGGAAACCTGCAGCACACGGAATTACTCACTCCCCAGATAGTCGTGGGATCTTAAATAATAATAAAACCATAAGAGAGAGTTTGTATGGCAAAGCCCTTTCATTCAGGGTCTGCTGGGCTCTGAGAACTAAGCAGTACAAAGCAGAGATGGAGACAGTTCACCTTAAAGCGAGCTAAAGACACGCTTAAGACTAAAGACACGGCTTAAGACAATGTTTCTCCAGGTTTAGCTGCAGAATCCCGAGACACGATGTGAACATTGCCCTCCCCTAAAATTTAAACACGATATGAACCCCCATAAAATACTGTCCTTTCACGGTTATCTCGACATGAAACCATCCCCATGGATGAACGCAAAGTTATGTGAATAAAGTCCACTCAGAGTGCAGGGCAAATAAAGCAAAATCCTGAAATAGTCTTCTTTTTCAGCAGCAGTGTCTCCAAGCAAATATCCAGGCTGGATTTAAAACACGCCTTGCCATTGAATTCAGCAGCTACAAGGTTTTATGCACGCTCCAGCTAGACTCCTATGCCTCCACAAAAGCTCCGGTACTTGTTTAATGGGAGATTACCTCTTCTGAAATGATGGCAAACTATCACATCCCTTCCAGGCAGGCTAATATCTTTTCCTCTCACCTCCCTTTTTGAATCTGCGGGGGAAAGAAACTTAACTGCATTAAGCAAAACTGAACACTAGCAGTCCACAAGCCGTGTGAGTCTTTATATTGTTATTTTTTCCCCTGATGGAGAATTAAAATGGGAAATAAATGATTCAAATAAAAGGAAAGTCGAGTCGCAAATTAGGAGGTTACAGAAAATGAAGCCTTTGTCTGAGCACTGTCCTGGCTGGTTGACTTCTGACACCTTTTCGGAGCTCAAGGCTTCCCATATTCGCCCTGCTCCTTGCAAGTGCTGTGTGTGCTCAGCCCGAGCTGCATCCCTGTGCACGCAAACCAGGCTCTTTCCTCACTTCCAGATCTTTTGCTTTCGCTTTGAGAAATTCTCCCCTGATTGGAAGGAAGGGAGACAAAAAAATAACCCTAATAAAAAAAAGAAAAAAAAAAAAGAAGAAAAAAAAAGAGGGACAGAAGAGGGAGGAAATAAAAAAAAAGGGGGTAAAAAATCCCAAGTATTGGATAGCTTCCTGCTGGGTTGACACTGTTTTCTTGTTTTTTTTTCTTGCTTTTTAATGTTTTTATTAATGTTTTTCTCAAAAGGAGGTGGGAAGGGAAGGGCAGCCCGCGGTCCCCGGTCCTTAGGGGGGGTTCCCCGGCTCCCCGCTGCCGCTCCAGGCCCGAGCACCGCCAGCAGCCTTCCTTCCCCCGGAGCGGAGCGGGGCTGCGGCGCTGCTGCCCGCCGGGGCAGCCCAGGGCCGGAGCCCGGAGTTCCCGGTGGGGGCGGCCCCGGAACCGCAGACGGGCCGGGGGGTGGCGGTAGGGGCTCGGGGGGGGGGGGATATGTGGGGGGCTGTGGGTACGCACTGTGGCTCCGTCTTCGTGTCCCGTTTTCCCCCCCCCCAACCCCAGCCAAGCAGCGAAATGGAGAGGGGAGAAAAAAGACAAACCATCCGCATCCCCTCGGTTCAATTAACACTGTCAAGTTCGGATTAAAACAGAAATCGGTGGTTTCTCGGCTCCCTCTTCCCCCGCCCCGGCCCCGCCGCGCACCTCCAGCCCCTGCTTTGGGGGAGCAGGGAAGGGCGGTGCTGCCTTCATCTCTCTCCAGAAGCGAAACGAAAGTAACCCTCTGAGGCAGCTCCAGCTCCCACTCCCCGCCTGCATTTTCAGCCTTAACCCGGAATAAAGTTCCCTTTGCCCCCCTTTCTTTGTCCCTTTCCATTCCCTTCCTCTTCTCTTTCGCCTGCCCAAGTTCTTTCTCTCTTTCTTTTGTTCCTTCTTCACCCCTCCTTTCCTTAAAAAGAAAGAAGAGGGAAAAAAAATTGTACACAATAGATTGAATGAATCTAAAGCAGACTCTCCGAAGCGGCTGCGAAATATTTCCTGATCCCCCAGATGCCTCTGTTTATTCCAGGATTGTCTCTTAAAGTAAATAAATATGGGGAAAGATTCATTTGAGGCCAAATACCATCCGTGAATCTTGCAGCAGCGCGATTGCAGGCTATAAGCTTTGCCTTTCTCTCCCCCCGTCCTCCCCCCCCCCCCCCCCCCAATTCTTTGGCTGCTTGAAAATCATATTTGCTTCAGCTTCCTTAAAAGTTATCATATATAGAAAAGCTCCTCAGGACAACAGCTGACCCCTGGAACTCGCACATCGCTTTCTGTCAACGTGAAAACTTCAATCGGAGTCAATATGGGAGAACTGAGGCAAAGAAAATCAGCATTCAGCTTAAAATGACGCTGCAGGAGTTTTTTACCTGCTTAAGTGCTTCCCCCCCCCTCCACGCACACCCCACACACCCCACACACCCCCCCTTTTCTGTCTGTTGCTAAGAATTCCTGTCTCTCCAGTGCTGGAGGTACAGCTAATAGACAATAAATTCCGAGGTGCAATTAAAGCTCAGAACAATTTCTTTAAGTGTGTTATGGTCTCCTTTCCCAAAATTTCAGGTCTCCCCCAGACGAAGCCGGCTGCAGATGTTCACAAACCCCAGCAGCCCGCGAGGGTGTAAAATCCAAGCTCCTCTCCTCGCTGCTCTCCAGGTTAGCTCGGTTTTGGGTGTGATATGAAATGCAGGTCAACAGAAGGGGAAAAAAAAAGATTCCCAGCGAAGTAAATTGAAAGAAGAGCAAGAAAACAAGCCTGAACCCAGAGAGGCGAAGTGTATACTGCCTGAAGAAACATATTTCTATACTTCTGCCTTTACATTTATTATGTTTCTGTCAGACACCCTGTAATTAGCATAGATAACTATAGTTGCAAGCTCCAAGTTGTGTCTGCAAATTCTATTGTTTGGCTTCTCCAGTTGCACACCAGCGAGCTTGAAAGCGAGCACAAGGTGTTAGGAAGAGCCTGGTGCCCCCAAATAAGACAATAACCCCACGAAATGTAAGGGGGGGGGGGCGGAGGGGAGAAGGGTGATGCTTTAGGCAATGGATTCCAGCACAGTCTGCGCCGCAATATCTCTGGCCTGGTGCAAACGTCTCCTCCAGGAGATCAGCTCAGTCCTAAACCTGCCTTTATCTGACACAATTATGGCTTAAAATAAAGGATATTCAGGCAATACCCGGTGTTCTCTCTCCATCCACCCCACCCCCGCTCCAAGTAGTTATTTGTAAAGGTCATCTGCAGAGCCAATACCTGTGGAAATCCTCGGTGTCTGAGCCAGACACTCAGACACTTCAAGATAACAACCTTGAGCGGGGACATTTGCTACCATTTACACCAGCCCCAGTTTGTTTTCCAGCCCCGGAGCGGGTTCGTCTCGTAAGGAAGAGTTGAGCCTTCAGGGGACTGTCCCAAAATCCACCCGTAAGAAGCCAGAACAGCTTTTATTTGGCGGGGATTAGAGGAAGGAGGCAGAATAAAACAAACCCCAAACATAATACAGCCCAGTTTTTCCCCTGCTGCAGAACAGGGGAGAGTTTACCAACAAAACCTCATCTCCTCACAGCCTCCTGTTCCACTCTGCCCCATAGGTTTTGCTAAGAGATCTTTAGGACACCCCCCCCCCCCCAATTCTTCCTAGCAGCAAAGGATAAACTTCATCTATGGGAGATGCGTGTGCGAGGCAGAGGCGAAAGCCTCCAGGTTTTTAAATTACACCTGCTGGGAGAGGAGTATTATACAAAGAGACGCAAGAAGAGTTATGCAATCCACTGAATCGTAATACAGCTAATATTTTACTCCGATAACAGCAACCCAAAGTGCACGAGCTTGAGCAACAAACCAAACAATATTACGTGAAGAAAGATGAAGGCGAACAGCATGGTGTCTTTTTGACTACCCATGTTTTTACATAAAAAAACAGGCACATCTATACGAAATAGTTGAAGCAATAAATTCCCACTGTCCTTCTTCCCGATCTAATATCATAATTAAAAAACAGTAGGGGAGATTTTAAACTTTTATTGCGTTTCTGGAGTTGGGTTGCTAAACATATATTAACTTTAGATTCTTCTCTTTCTCTCCAGGGGGGTGGTCTCTCAGAAATAAAATCAATCTTAATATCCACATTGTAGATATTGTTTTGTCTTGTACATGCTGTTAGAAGAAAGGGAAAGAAATCTGCTGATAGTTAATACAGAGAAGGCAAACTCATCGTACATGTAATGAAACCTTTAAATCATTCAATTATCGCAGCACTAATATCAAATAATTATGGTTAAATGTACCAGTAATCAACCTTGTCCCTGTTGAAATATTAATTTACAGTATTGTGAATGCGTTTCTTCCTTTCTTTTTTTTCTTCCTTCACCTATTTTTTTTATCCCGCTTATTGTATTTTTTTCACCAGCCTGGTGTATTCAACCTAAAAGGATGATGAAAACAGCTGTAACCCCATGCAACATTGCTTTGGACCAAATCCACAATCATTTTGTTTTATCCACACTTCAAATACAACATCTTTAACACAACAGACAAAGCAAAGCGAGATCTTTTCAAACCGGCGCTTAAAAACACACTTTAATTCATCGCATGTGATTTTATTCTCATCCTGGTCAGAACATTCACACCAAGAGCCCGTCCTCTGAAGCAAGGACATGGCTATTTTTGCAATCGAAATATACTCCTTGCACAGCAACTTTGCCCTGAGGCTCACACATAAGAAGTCAAAGCAGGGAAAAACCCCGAAACATCACAATCCAACAGCAAAAGAAATCAAAACTAAACCCCAAAAGACACCCTTCCCACCAGATTTGAACATGCCCTATGAAAACTCGCCAGCCTGCCATTTTGCTTCACCGGAAAAATCCAAATATTCAGAATTTCAGACTTCAGTTCTCCACCTCAACCTGTTCCTCTCCACCCTAAGACCAACACCCGCCGCTCTGGGGTTATTTGAGATATCACAACACACGACTCTCTGCAAAGCCCTTGCTCGCACTCAGCAGATTCCCCTCCATACACACTCTGTTCTGCTCTCCGCATATTTACTTTTTCGCCTTGCCATTTCACGAACATGACTAGCCCCACGCACAGCACAGGACCCCGCACTCTTCCCCTTTGAGCTCGGCTGATATTGCCTTTATTTTTCCCCCCTTATTCTCCTCTTTTTCACATTGAAACGCTCAGATTCGGGTACAACTTTTCCAACTTTTCCAGCACATTTTTTTTGTGGGGGGAAAATAACCTTTTTTTTTTTTTCCCCTAACACAGACACTGCTCATGTAACACAGACGCCTGATTCTCTTCATCAACAGTTACTTAGCTTTTATATGTACCCTTACTAGAAAGTAAGTCATAATCC